>NC_080574.1:100218855-100521885 GCF_029962835.1 Magnolia sinica | reverse complement strand
GCTCCTGAGGACGATCCATCTTATGTTTGGGACATCAGATTGCGTAACGTTATTGTTGAACATCCTGTTGATACTAATCATGTTGCTCCTTTTGATATCCTTCCTATGCTCCAAGCTGTAGGTTAGGATAACTTATTCCATTGGGGTGGGCCAGCATACCGGTCCATTGCTCAGTCCATGTTCGCATGCATAAGTGATTTTTTATTAGAAAATTTATCTTTTAAGATAGCCACAAGAGAAGGACCATGTGACGTTAATCGTCATTTGATTTCAGCCCTAATGAAAATTCCTGTGAATGATGAGGGCATTCCTATCCATACCTTATCTGAAAAACCCTCAGTAACTGAAAAACGTATGCTCACTAAAGATTTAGGCAATTTGGATGTTCAATGGACACATAAAGGGAATGCACTTCCCTCAAAGTATCTGTTACCCAAATATAGAGTTCTTCACAAAATCTTTGTGTCGAACTTGTATCCTCGATCGGGTAATAAATTTGAATTGACTTCCTTCATGGTTCATGTTCTTCATGCTGTTGCTAGCGGTGCTCATGTTTGTCTACCATCCTTGATTTGTCACTCCATTATTCAGTTTCGACTCCATCCACGTCACAGTGACATTCCTTTTGGTTATTTGATGACTGTGTTAGCTTCGCATATGTTAGTTAATATGCCGGTTGAAGAGGACCCTATCCATCATCTGATATTTAACAATTCCAATATCAATAAGATGAAGCTTGATTTCCTTCCTGGTCAAGGTGCTGGTGTTGGCAATGCTGAAGTTGAACATTAAGAAGAAGTTAGTGATCATCCTCCTGATGATATTAACATGGATGATATTTTTGACGAACTTGAATCTAATTCTGCAACTGATCCAGATTATGAGCCTTCTGAGTTTGATGCACGTCTGCATGTATTGAAAGATAAGGTTGAGAATATGAATGTTAAGATGGAAAACATGTCTGTTGCCCATGATTTACAATTCAAGTATATGCACAAATATCTTAGGCGCTTGAACAAGGGCATGCATCAACTTGATCCTTCCATTCCTGCTCCTTCATCTGGTTCAGATTAGTTCTTTTCAGTTTACTAGTCTGTTATAACATTATTACTCTTGCACTAGCTTAACTGGTTTTGAGATTGTAGCTATCTTTGACTTAGCTCAGTTTATGAATTATGTGGGTTGTTTATGCTTGTTACTCATATCTTGTATTGTTACCTCTCATACTTATTTCTCCTCAGTCATCTGTTCTGTGCTCCCTTTGTCCTCTTGTGACAAAAAGGGGGAGAATGGTTATGGATGTATGTGTCAATGATTATGTTATGAGGAGGGAGTAGCATTGCTCGTTTTTGATGTATGTTACTCAGGGGGAGTATGTGCAGAAGTGGACTATATTTATATTGAATATTGATTTACAGGTTTGCAGGATCATGTTAGTATGACGGTTAATAACAACTGGTGCATGATTCTTTAATCAGATATTCTGCGTTATGTAATATATCTTGGAAGTGTGTTTTGTCACTAATTTGACAATGAGGGACATTGTAAGTGCTATAGTTTATAGCCCCCTTTTGTTGTCAAATTTGTGGTGCTAAAGACACTGTTATAAAGCTTGCATATGTGAAGAACAAAGATCTACTGAAGATCAGCTTTGATTGACAAGCACTGTTCACAAGTCAAGACTCGAGAAAGTGAGAGTGTTCGACTTAATTCAAGACAAGGATAATGCAAGATCGCAAGAAACTTTCAAGTTCAACCTCAAGATCTCAAGAAGCTTTCAAGTTTGAGTTACATCAAGACTTCAAGCTTCATTACTTTCAAAGGTCACTCGTCTCTACGTTTCAATGTCCTTACTTCACTATTGAGGTATGACTGACCTTAGGTTGACCTTTAGAGTAGGTCATTTTGGGTACATAATTCATATGTTTTATATAAGTGAGTTTAGTCAGTTTTAAGACTAGTCCTGGGCTTTGTTCGACTAGTCCTAGCACTGCTTCGACCTGTCTAAGAATTTCCTAGATCAGTCGTAAGTTTGTTGCAAAATCAAAAATTTTTTGTTAGGCTTCGACTAGTCTTAGGGACTGTTCGACTAGTCGTATGAACAGTGTCGACTTTTGCTTCGACCAGTCATAGTCCTACGACTCAAAGTACAGTGTTGAAATTTGGCTAGCTTTAGCTAGTCGTGAGTAACCAACGACCAGTCGAAGGAGTCCTACGACCAATCGTAGACCACCTACGACCAGTCGTGAAACCGTCAGATCTTATCGCGCCTGAATTTTCAAATATCTGTTGGTTCTACGACCAGTCTTAGAGATCTTTAGACCAGTCGAAGACGTGATTTGCTCACCTATAAATAGAGCACGAATCTCAGAATGAAATAAGAAATTCAAGCTAATTTAATTCAGCCTTCTGAGAGATAAGTCTGTGCTCCATTTAAGCTAAGTGTGCATGTTTAATATTCTCTTTCTTTAGCTTTTCAAATTGATTTTGTTTCTTGTATTCCAATTTGATCTGAAAAAGAGGAAGTTTTATTTTTCCTTTTTCTGGAATCAAAATCAATTAGAGCTAGCCCCATTTGGTTTGATTTAAAATCCATTAGAACCTAGAACCATTATAAAGTGAGTATTGGACATTGAATTTTGACATTCAAATCTCTACTCCGCTTTGGTTCTTCTGGGCTGCTACAACGAAGGAGAAATTCAGGTATTTTACTTTTATGTAATTTACTGTCATTTGGTTTTCTTTTGGGATTTGCCAGAAAAATCTCATTGTATTGGTTATCTGAGGAGTCAGAAGAGGGGTTTTTTTTTTTAATTGTGTAAGCCCACAGAGAAAGACACAATTGTGAAGGTTTTGGGTGAACCTGGAAAACCTATCTTTGATAGTGAACGCTGATATCCCTTGTGTGAGGATATTAGGAGTGGAGTAGCTGTGTGGCTATTTATTAATAGTTGGTGTACACACAGGTGAACCACTATAATCCCTTGTGTTTTGTGGTTGTGTGATTTATATTTCATATCTTTAATTATTCATTTGTGGGATGTATATGTGGATGTGAATGTTGTAATCATTTTATTTCAAGCTCAGTGGAAAATGTTGTAATAGTTTAGATTTATATTTCTGCAATTTATCTCTTGCTATCTCTTTATTAGTTTGACCTTCAGTTTCTCTATTTGTTCTAGTAAGGTTGCCTTGCCATTTTTATGGTACATGGTTGTCCTTAGAACAATCAATATTTTAAGATTGCATTCCGCATTCGTGTATTGATTTATTTATTTGGCTATCTCTCTTTCTTTATTTCTGCTGTATTTATTTTAAATTTGGCATAGTCCTATTCACCCCCCTCTAGGACATATAGCTTGGCCATTTCAGGATATACCGATGTTGACTAGGCAGGAAACATTGATGATAGAAAATCTACCAGTGGTGGATGTTTCTATACACGAAATTGTTTAGTTTCCTGTCTCACTAGGCCTCCACCCTTCGATGGCTCCAACTATACCTATTGGAAAGCCAGGATGAGGATCTTCCATAAATCAATGGATGAGAGTGTGTGGCAAGCCACAGTGACTGAATGGAACCCATCTACCACTAAAGTGACTAGTATCGATGGTTCAAAATCAATGAGTGTAACTCCTTATTTCTCTTAGACTACCCTTCAGAAAAATGAGAGTAGTGCAAAGCAAGCTTGGGATATATTAGAAATGACTCATGAGGGTACTATAATTGTAAAAAAAATCTAAAGTCCAACTCCTCACAACCAAATTTGAAGAAATTCATATGGAGGAAAATGAAATGTTTATGGACTTTTACACAAGATTAAATGACATTATAAACTCAATGTGGGGTCTTGGCGATAAAATCCCAGAAAGTAAAGTATGTGCAAAGATACTACGCTCACTTCCTGAATGGTTCAACTCTAAGGTAACCGCGATCCAAGAACTTCGTGATACGGACAATATGAGGGTAGAAGAACTAGTTGGTTCTTTACAAACCTATGAGTTAAACTTTAAAGCTCCTAAAAGTAAATCTATTACTCTTAAATTCAGTGCAAAATTCGTCAATGGTACTCCATAACCTTGAGAGTAGGGGTGCAGCACCATACAATGGCCATCACTTCCCTTCCCCGGGAAGAGTCACTTGAAAGAGGATCTCCTGTGGAAGACCTTGAAACTGTCCCCCTTAGCGAGTCTGATCTGGCCTGTATTATACAGGTTGGGTCATCGCTAGGCCCAAAGCTATGGGATGAGATCATAAACCTTCTATAACACCATGCCAATATCTTCGCATGGTCCCATCAGGACATGCTCGACATCAGCTCGAAAGTAATGTTACACAAGTTAAATGTCGATCCCAACTACCGATCGGTGAGGCAGAAGCGACAAGCGTTTGAACTGGAATGATACGCCATCATTGGGGAGGAGGTTGGCAAACTCCTGTAAGCTGGATTCATTGAGGAGGTCTACTATCCCGATTAGATCACCAATGTTGTCCTGGTGAAAAAGTCCAACAGGAAATGGCAAGATTGTGTTGACTACACATACCTAAACAAGGCCTGTCCTAAGGATAGTTTCCCCCTCCCGAGGATCGACTAGTTGGTCGACAATACCATAGGGCACGAGCTCTTGAGCTTTATGGATGCATATTCGGGCTATAATCAGATTTCCATGCACCCGTATGGGAAGCAGAAGATAGACTTCGTCACTGAAAAGGGGTTCTGCTGCTATAAAGTTATGCCCTCCGGACTGAAAAATGTTGGGGCCATGTACCATCGGCTTGTCAAAAAAATGTTTGCCTAACAAATCAGGCACTCCATGGAAGTTTACGTCGACGACATGCTTGTCAAGAGCATTAAAGCAGCAGGTCACACCGCTGACCTCGAGGTGATGTTCACAATCCTATGAGAATATTAAATGATGCTGAACTCGAGTAAGTGTGCCTTTGACGTCAGCTCGGAAAAATTCTTCGACTTTCTGGTGAGCAAGAGGGGAATTGAGGCAAACCTCGATAAAATACAAGTTTTGCTAGACATGAGCTCGCCTAAAGCAACGAAAGAGATTTAGTGCCTTACCGGTAGGGTTGCCGTCCTTAATCACATAGTCTCTCGGGCTATTGACAAGTGCCTTTCATTCTTCCAGCAGTTGAAAGGTAAAAATAAGATAGAATGGACTGAGGACTGCAAGCATGCGTTTCAATAGCTCCAACAGTACTTAGGTTCACCTCCACTGCTCTCCAAGTCTGAGCAAGGAAAGTCGCTGTTACTGTACCTGACAATCTCTGTTGCGGTGGTTAGCTCGGCCCTTATCAGAGAACAAGGGGGGAAGTAGCTCCCAGTTTACTATGTCATTAAAGCAGTGGTCCCAGTCGAGACTAGATGTCACACCACGAACTTGGAAACCGGGCTCACAAAATTCCCGATCGCTGAATCTAGCACCGACAGCCTCCGTAGAACCCCATTCTCGGCTCCCGGCACCCATTTACCAGGTTCCGATCCTGGGATCCTATAAGGAGGATTTCTAATATCAATTTAATTCATAATGAACATAACCATAAGCATAACCCATGAACAATAACCATAAGAACACCATTACAAAATCCACTATGATCAGAAACTTTTGAGTATAATACGTATAAAAGGAAAATACAAGATGATGATAATAAAAGGAACTCCAAAAGCTCGATTGCACGCTCCAACTCTGACAAGGCTGCGGCTGCGTCCTGACGTCATCTGCACGCATCGATCGTGCATAAGCTTACATAAAGCTTAGAGGGTGGTGTAAGTGTGTGCGCAATATAAACGTGCTCAGAATGCAAGGTTAGAGTAATGCGGAATCATGGTGATGAGTACATGAATGCAATCAGCCGTACCAAGGCTATGCGGTGCAAGATATGAATGCTATCGGCCATAACACGGCCATACGATGCGAGATGCAACTCAAGCATGCCAATCCTCATCATGTATCAGTACAGTTCTCATTCTGGATAATCACTGGGGTTTAGTACACTCCAAATGGCATTGCGGCTCTCCTAGCTGCACAGTCCAAGTGAGCATAAGAAACCTCACTATCCGCCTGACCAATAGTCTGCCAATACCTATCCGGCATGTCGATAGCAGACCCATTCACGAGCTGGTCAAACTCAGCCTAGTATTGCCCCCTACCCTCGGGCGAGTAAGGCCACACCCATTTCCAACCGACCATGACACAGTGGGAGACGTGGCCTCTAGGTATTTGGCCCTCGTGCGCTCATATATCCACTCGGTCTCGACGTTGGAGTCATCCTCTGGAACCATGGGGTTTAGGGATTTTCACCCAGGGACATCTATGGCGCCCCGATGCTTAATAACAATATTTTCGGTATCCAATCCAGCCACCCATGATGTGTCTGTGGAGGCTAGGGCCCTGATGTCGCTAGGGCATACAATAATCACAATTAGACAAATGCAAGTGCATGAATCACCCTACTAGACATGAACTAATCCTGCGCATACCGCGCGTTTAAGTGGGGCAACTCCATCTATCAGGGAGCCCATAAACAATCCGCTCAAAGGCATATACTATGATCAGTCACTCCACATATCAGGCATACATATGATGCGTATGATCATGAATCACGGATCTATACTAAACATGCTATATGATGATGGACTCTGCTCATAAATGAAGACGGGCCTAAAAGGCCTACACACTACAAGTATGGGCCTATCAATGGGCCTTAGGGAGAGGGACAATGTGGACATTTAACTGACATCATCCTTACAATGTGGGCATCTAACCAACATTGCTCCTAAGGCACTGCCGCTATAAGGGTCAACACATAAATCATGGTGGATTCACGTTATAATGGGCCTTATATACATCCCATTGGGCTCAACCCATGGGCCTCCAATACATCAAATGGGCCTCATGTACATGGGTCCTGTATATATCAAGATGGGCCCCAACGGATGGGCCACAACTACATCAAGATGGGCCTAATCACATGGGCCTTATATTCGTCAAGTGGGCTGCACCAGTGGGCCTCGAATACATCACTATGGACCCTCATATGGCAAGTGGGCCACATGTATCTCAAATGGGCCACACTCAATTATCAGTGGTGATAAGGATGCTTACCATTAAAATTTTTAAGGGTTTAATGGTGGACATTCAAACCCATTATTTTCTATAATGTGGTCCACCGATTGCAGTTCTGCCTTATTTTTAGTCTCAAGCCTTAAAATGATCTTTTAAAAGTGGTTGGATGGCTTGGATGCAACCCATGCACTGTGGTGGATCCCATAGGGATGAAAAGGATGGATGGCGTAGATGAGGTGCATACCCCATGATGGGGCCCACACTAACAGAAGGTGTGGATTGCAATACATACATCAGTGGGTCCCATGTGGGGCCCACCTTAACGTTTATTTTCCACCCAGCCTGGGCCCACTGTAATGTCTATTTTCCACCCAACCTGGGCCCACTATAATGTTTATTTTCCATCCAAACTGGGCCAACTGTACTGTTTATATGACACCCAAACTATTCATGAGGTCACATGGACCTGGGGTCCACGGTGATGCTTGTCTGCCATCCAAAGTGTTCATAGGGTCACGTGGACCAGGGGTGGGACTAGGGCCTACCGTAATGTTTATCTGCCATGGGGCCCACAGTGATGTTTACCTAACATCCAGTCCGTTGATGAGGTCACACGGACATGGATGAAGGGTAAAACCAAATATCATATCTGATCCAAAACTTTTATAACCCAAAAGGGTTTCAATAGCAGACGTTCAATCCAACTGTTGCCTACGACGTGGGCCACCTGAGATCCAAATACAGCTGATTTTAGGGGTGGCCCATAGCTGGGAGGAGGGCCCACCAAATGCAAGGTGTTGATGGTCGACACACATCATGGTAGGGCCCACGGCTAAGACTGTGGGTCCTTGCCAGGCCGTCCATCCGCCAGCCGTAGGCAATGCCTGCGTGTGCTCTGACAGTAGCAGCGTCAGCTGCTGCTGCATGTTTTTTTATTTTTCTGCGGTTTCTAGTAGGTGGGGCCCGCATCAGCAAGATCCACTCCAGCCATAGGTCCCTGTGGCTCGATACAAACCTATCGAGTCCAATATTGTATGGTTTTTTATGTACAGGAGCGTCAGGGAGTGTATCAATGGTAGGAACATTGTTTCCTATACCATGGTCCGCTAGGAAACCAGATCAACCTTATTTTTTTTCAATTCAACGCCTAAAATGATCTAAGGAAGAGGATGGATGGCTTGGATTAAGTAAATGCATCAAGGTGGGGCCTACATGTGTGGCCCACCCCAAGTTTAGTACACCCCAACATCAGTTCACACTTTACTGTTAGCCACACCACGCCCACGGCTGCACGTCCAGCGTCCCTGGACGCCGGATAGTGTTGATACAACACATGTACCATGGTGGGTCCCACATGTACGTGGCCCAACACCATGCATACATATATATATATATAGTATTAATATAAAATAAATATAATATATTATATATAGCATGTGGGACTTTCCACCATCCCAAAAATGGACGATGGATTTCGCCTAAAATGTGGTGGGCCACACCATTGATGAATGGAGTGGATTTAACATGATTTGGTGGGGCCCACTTCATTCTAGGGAGAGGAAAGAGAGAGAGAGAGAGATATGGTGATAGAGAGGAGGGACCCTGCCACTATGGGCCCTCCATTGATACAACACATACATCAAGTGGGTCTCACAACAAGTAGGTCCTTAAGGTTGAAATAAACGATGGATCACCCACCTCTAGGCCTCCTCCTTGCTCCCTTAGCTTTCTATGCTTGTTGCCTTCACTTTTGATGGTGGTTGATGGGATTTTGATGGTGTGGATGAGAGATGAGCGGGTGGGCCACACTTGTGGTTTGGGAGAGAGGGAGGTTGGACGTAGGATGTTGCTTGGGAGAGATTTTTGAGAAATGAGGGAGAGAGAGAGAAGTGATGGGATGATAAGGATGGGTGATGTGGTGGTTATAAGAAAAAGGTGATGGGAGGTATGGTTGTGGTTGAAATTGGGGTAAAAGAGGGATGGTGAGGGGAGAGAGAGTTGGCTTTTGAAAAGGGAGGGATGGGGCTTGTACTTGAGGTATGGTTGTACTTGACATTGATTGATTGATTGATGGGACATATTGTAGAGATTCCCTCGAAATTCACAACGCGCGGCGTTTCTTCGTAACGAACGCTAGCCCACATCTCCTGGCCTGGGCATCGGTTCGGTGCGGGAGTCGCGGCGTTGGAACCGTGACGATGGCGCGGTTGTTATGATACAAGTTTTTGTTCGAGCCGACTTCGGTATGCGGGACCCGGCCTAGGATCACTCGCAAACGTCGGATACTGGTTGAGGATTGTCAAAATTCGACAGAAAGGACCGCGGAAGCCAATAGAACGGTACGGACTAGGACATGGGCCTTACAACTCTCCCCTTCAAATAAAAATTTCGTCCTCAAAATTTGCACAATCATTGCAAGTAAACATAACTCAAAAAGAAAGAGAAAATATGGTATCATCATATAAAATTGGAGACGGCATACATGCTACAACATACATTCAATCATCAAAGAGATGGGGATAGCGCTCTCGAATCTTGGCCTCGAGCTCCCAAGATGCCTCATTAACAGAATGGTGACCTCACTAAACCTTCACCAAGGGAATGACCTTGGTTCGGAGGACCTGCTCCTTCCGATCAAGGATACGAACTGGTTGCTCAATGTAAGGAGCATCCTCACGAACCTTTAGTAGCTGCTAATTAATAACTGGAACGATGTGTGACCCACACTTCCTCAGCATAGAGACATGAAAAACATTGTGGACGCCAGTTAATTGAGATGGTAAGGCAAGCTGATAGGCCACGACACCAATGCGCTCAGTGATCTCGAAAGGTCCAATGAATCTTGGGGCAAGGTTGCCCTTCGCTCCAAATTGAACTACGCCCTTCATGGGCAAGACCTTGAGATACACGTGGTCCCCTACATCAAACTCTAAGGGACGACACTGGCGATCAGCAAAACTCTTTTGCCGGCTCTGAGCTATGCGCATCCTCTGCCAGATGATATAGATAACCTCTGACGTCTGTTGCACAAGATCGGGACCTAGGAGACGTCGCTCTCCAACCTCAGTCCAACAACTCAGAGATCTGCACGGTCTGCCATACAATGCCTCGAAAGGAGTCATGCCAATGGTTGCCTGATAGCTGTTGTTGTATGCGAACTCAGCAAATCGTAGATGCTCATCTCAGCTACCCCCGAAGTCAATCACGCAGGCCCAAAGCATATCCTCAAGGATCTGGTTGACCCTCTGGTCTGGTCATCGGTCTGGGGATGGTACGCGGTGCTGAGCTGCAAATCAATGCCCATAGCTCTCTGAAAGCTTCTCCAAAACTGAGACGTGAACCTCGATTCTCGGTCAGAAACGATCGAGACTGGAACGCCATGCAGTTTCACAATCTCCTCGATGAATAACCTCACAAGTCGGTCCAAAGGCCAAGTCGCACGAATTACAAGAAAATGTGCCGACTTTGTCAGATGGTCTACGACAACCCAGATGGCGTCATGACCGCGCTGAGTCCTTGGCAAACTCATGATAAAGTCGGTAGATACGTGCTCTCACTTTTATGTCGGGACATTCAACGGCTGCAATAAACCAGGGGGTCTCTAATGATCGGCCTTGACACACTGGCACGTGTCACACTCGGCCACAAAACTGGCGATCTGGTGCTTCATCCCCGCCAAAAATACTGTCTCCTCATATCACGATACATCTTCGTTGAGCCAAGGTGGATAGAAAACCGCGATCGATGTGCCTCGGTCATAAGATCTCTGTATAACTCAGGAATATCCGGGACACATAATCAGCCTTTGAAGCGAAGTCCACCATCAGAACCAATCTGCCAATCTGTCTGACTCTCAGATGTTGCCTCTGCTCGATAATCCTGTAATGACTCATCTGTCTGTTAAGCCACGATCACCCTTGCCACAAGAGGGTTGAATCGACAGGCTCGATAGCTGAACGATAGAAGACTGTAGACCAAAATCAAAGTCGTACTCTGCTATATCCTTGAGCATCCTCCACTCTTGAATCATCATATGTGCCACTAAGCCTCATGGCTGACGGCTGAGGGTATCTGCCACCATATTCGCCTTACCTGGGTGGTACTGGAGGTCAAAGTCATAGTCCTTTAGAAACTCCATCCAGTGTCTCTGTCTCATGTTCAGCTCGGACTGAGAGAATAGATACTTCAAGCTCTTGTGGTCAGAGAAGAGCTCAAACCTGACCCCATAGAGATAGTGTCTCCACACCTTCAGTACAAAGACAACTGCTGCCAGCTCCAAATTATGCGTGAGGTAGTTCAGCTCATGGACCTTGAGCTGATGAGCGTGAAGGCTACAGGCCTGCTGTGCTACATCAGGACAACACCTAAACCAATACGTGAGGCAACGGTAAATACAACAAATCCATCACTCCTAGAGGGAAGAGTGAGGATAGGAGTGGACATCAGATGGTCCTTCAGCTTCACGAATGCCTGCTCACATGCATCAGACCAAACAAACTCTGTGCCCTTCCGAGTCAACCTAGTCAACGGGGCTGCAATACGAGAAAATCCCTCAATGAAACGCCGGTAGTAACCCGCCAAACCAAGGAAACTACGGATCTCGGACGCGTTCGTCGGCTAGCCCCACTGACGCACTGCCTCAACCTTCGAGGGGTTCACTGCGACACCCTCCCTCGTCACCACGTGACCGAGAAACTTCACCTCCTCCTACCAGAACTCGCACTTCTCCAGCTTCGCATATAGCTGGTAGGCATGAAGGGTTTGTAAAGCGATCTCCAGATGCTACTCATGCTCCTCACGGGTCCTCAAATAGATCAGAATGTCATCAATGAATACCACAACAAACTGATCAAGATACGGACGGAAGACCTCATTCATCAACTGCATAAAGACCGCGGGTGCATTGGTCAGTCCAAAGGACATGACCTAAAACTCAAAATGACCGTAACGCGTCCTGAAAGCTGTCTTCAGGATGTCCTCCTCTTGAACCTGAATCTGATGATAACCAGAACGTAGGTCAATCTTCGAAAAGAACTGTGCACCCTACAGCTGATTAAATAAGTCGTCTATCCTCGGGAGTGGGTACTTGTTCTTGATTGTGACCCGGTTGAGCTCGCGGTAATCCATGCAGAGCCTCAACGAACCATCCTTCTTCTTGACGAAGAGTACAGGCGCTCCCCAAGGTGAACTACTCTGATGAATGAATCCTAACTCACGCAACTCGTCTAACTGCCGCTGCAGCTCACGCAACTCCATCGGTGCCATACGGTATGGGACCTTCGAGATAGGCGAGTATCAGGCACAAGATCTATTTGTAACTCAATATGATGGTGCGGCGGCAATCCCGAAATCTCCTAGAACAGTCGGGAAAATCGCAAACAACCGGCCACTGATCAATACAAATGGTAATAGGCTCCTCGACGGTGGAGGACATTAAGCATGACAATGGCTCTCCTCTAGGCTCGGCGATAAACTGAAACTGTGGCAAGCCGAGTATAAAGAATGTGACGGTCCTCGTGGAACAATCCAATATGGCATGGTACTCGGTAAGCCAATCCATGCTTAGGATGACGTCGAAATCTGACATCGGTAGCATAAATAAATTAGAGGGTAAAAAGATATCACTGATCAGAACTTGGCAAGATAAACAGAAATGGCCCAATACTGTGGTCTTCCCCAAGGACGTTAACACGGTCAACCCCTCGCGAGTAGACTTTGTCGACAATCCAGTCGAATGATAAAAATTCTTGGACATGAATGAGTGCGAGGCACTAAAATCAAATAGTACACGTGTGATACATGTGGAGACGGAAAGAATACCCTCAATGACTCCTCCGGATGACTGTGAGTCTTGCTGAGCTGCATAGAATCTAGCCTAAGCTGGCTGGGGAGGTGCCTGTCCCCTCGTAGGATGCTACTGCTACTGATGTTGCTGACCTCGGTGGCTGGTGGCTGTGGTTGCTGCTGTGCTGGAGGCTGCTGCTGAGGTTGCTGCTGCGCTGGAGGCTGCAGTGGCCCTCTTGACTGCTGTAAATGAGGGTGAGGG
The DNA here is from genome assembly GCF_029962835.1 of Magnolia sinica. Lineage (NCBI taxonomy): Eukaryota > Viridiplantae > Streptophyta > Magnoliopsida > Magnoliales > Magnoliaceae > Magnolia > Magnolia sinica. Next base: position 100,508,763 of record NC_080574.1, on the reverse strand, counting down.
CACTCAGACAGGCGGTGCCCTGTCCCACCTTATCCAAAATAGGTCCCTACAAATGGCTGCTGGGGTGGCACTGGAGGTGCTGCTGGTGCTCTAGTAGGTGGGTGGCTCCTATACCTCTGTGGCCGTCGATGCTGCTAGGAGCTACTAGAGGGGGCTTGCCTCTTCCGATTTTGACCCCTCCTCTGATTTCAGTCGCTTTATGAGCTGGCCCACTCAGTCTCATAAATCTGGGCCCTTCGCACTACTGCCTGGAAAGTCGGGAGTTCGTGCCCAATCACACGGCTTTGAAGATCGTAACGTAAGTCGTTCTCAAAATGGCGGGCCTTTCGCCCCTCATTATTAACCATATATGGTACGAACCTCAATAGCGCCACAAAAAGGGCTGCGTATTGCGCCACGGTCATGTCCCCATGCACCAAAGTGTCAAACTCCAGTGCTCTCTGACGTCAAATGTGGTTAGGGAAGTACTGCTCCTCGAATCGCTTGATAAAGTCCTCCCATGTCTAGACATAATCAGGTCCTGCAACACGGGTAACAAAGGTCCACCAGTGCTCGGCCTCTTCCTGGAGAAGAAATACAACCAACCGGACTCGCTGCTCGGTCGTACATGACATGGTATTGAAGATCTTTTCCACATCAGAGCGCCATCTCTCGGCTCGGATCTGGCTCGCCCTGAAAACATGGAGGATCGAGCTGTCTGAACTCACGAAGAAGGGCGCTCGAGCGCTCCTACTCGGCCTGGGCTGGAGAAGCAACTGGGCACTTACCCTGCCCCTGAATTATAGTAGTCACAGCCTGCAACATCTACTGTAACTGCAAGGCACTCACAAGCACGGTCGGATCCGCACCGGCATCAGGTGGAGGAACGTCATCCTCAGGCAGGGGAGCAGGGATCTCTGGCGGTGGAACGTAAGGTGCAGGTGGTAAAGCTGGAACCTCAGGTGGTGGAGCGGGGTGCGCTCGGGTCGATCTCTTGGGCGGCATGTCCTATAGGAAAGAACAATGATGCCAATCAACCTTGAGAATTGCACGTTAGGGAACTCAAACGGAAGGTTACACACCGGGAACCTAATCGCCCTAAACTCATAGCAAACATGTGATGTTGTTCTCGGTTATTCCCAAGTTATGTTTTGATACCAACTTCTGTCATGCCTTGAACTCGGAAACCATGCTCATAAAATTCCCGATCACCGAATCTGGCGCCGACAGCCTCCGTAGAACCCCATTCTTGGCTCCCGACACCCATTTATCAGGTTCTGATCCTGGGATCCTACAAGAAGGATTTCTAATATCAATTTAATTCATAATGAGCATAACCATAAGCATAACCCACGAACAATAACCACAAGAACACCATCACAAAATCTACTATGATCAGAAACTTTTGAGTATAATACGTATAAAAGGAAAATACACGATGATGATAATAACAGGAACTCCAAAAGCTCGACTGCATGCTCCAATCACCTGCACGCATCAATCGTGCATAAGCTTATAGAAAGCTTAGAGGGTGGTGTAAGTGAGTGCGCAATATAAGCGTGCTCAGAATATAAGGTCAGAGTAATGCGGAATCATGGTGATGAGTACATGAATGCAATCAGTCGTACCAAGGCTATGCGGTGCAAGATATGAATGCTATCGGCCATAACACGGCCATGCGATGCGAGATGCAACTCAAGCATGCCAATCCTCATCATGTATCAGTACAGTTCTCATTCTGGATAATCACGGGGGTTTAATACACTCAAATGGCACTGCTGCTCTCCTAGCCGCACAGTCAAAGTGAGCGTAAGAAACCTCACTATCCGCCTGGCCAATAGTCTGCCAATACCTATCCGGCATGTCGATAGTAGACCCATTCATGAGCTGGTCAAACTCAACCTAGTATTGCCCCTTACCCTCGGACGAGTAAAGCCACACCCCTTTCCAACCGACCACGACACAGTGGGAGACGCAGCCTCCAGGTATTCGGCCCTCGTGCACTCATATATCCACTTGGTCTCGACGTTGGAGTCATCCTCTGGTACCATCGGGTTTAGAAATTTTCACCCAGGGACATCTATGGCGCCCTGATGCTTCGTAACAATATTTCTGGTATCTAATCCAGCTACCCACGATGTGTCTGTGGAGGCTAGGGCCCTGATGTCGCTAGGGCATACAATAATCACAATCACACAAATGCAAGTCCATGAATCACCCTACTAGACATGTAACAATCCTGCACATATCGCGCGCTCATGTGGGGTAACTCCGTCTATCAGGGAGCCCATAAACAATCCGCCCGATGGCATATACTATGATCAGTCACTCTTTATATCAGGCAGACATATGATGTGTATGATCATGAATCACGGATCTATACTAAACATGCTACATGATGATGGACTCTGCTCAAAAATGAAGACGGGCCTAGACGGCTTACCCACTACAAGTATGGGCCTATCAATGGGTCTTAGGGAGAGTGATAATGCAGACATTTAACCAACATCATCCTTACAATGTGGGCATCTAACCAACATTGCTCCCAAGGCACTGCCGCTATAAGGGTCAACACATAAATCATGGTGGATTCACGTTATAATGGGCCTCATATACATCCCATTGGGCCTCGACCCATGGGCCTCCAATACCTCAAATGGGCCTCATGTACATGGGTCTTGTATATATCAAGATGGGCCCCAACGGATGGGCCACAACTACATCAAGATGGGCCTAATCACATGGGCCTTATATTCGTCAAGTGGGTCGCACCAGTGGGCCTCGAATACATCACTATGGACCCTCATATGGCAAGTGGGCCACACGTATCTCAAATGGGCCACACTCAATTATAAGTAGCGATAAGGATGCTCGCCATTAAAATTTCTAAGCATTTAATGGTGGACATTCAAACCCACTATTTTCTATAATGTGGTCCACCTGATCCCGGTTCCGCCTTATTTTTAGTCTCAAGCCTTAAAATGATCTTTTAAAAGTGGTTGGATGGCTTGGATGCAACCCATGCATTATGGTGGATACCATAGGGATGAAAAGGATGGATGGCGTAGATGAGGTGCATACCCCATGATGGGGCCCACACTAACAGAAGGTGTGGATTGCAATATATACATCAGTGGGTCCCATGTGGGGCCCACCTTAACGTTTATTTTCCACCCAGCCTGGGCCCACTGTAATGTCTATTTTCCACCCAACCTAGGCCCACTGTAATGTTTATTTTCCATCCAAATTGGACCCACTGTACTGTTTATTTTCCATCCAAACTGGGCCCACTGTACTGTTTATATGACACCCAAACTATTCATGAGGTCACGTGGACCTGGGGTCCACGGTGATGCTTGTCTGCCATCCAAAGTGTTCATAGGGTCACGTGGACCAGGGGTGGGACTAGGACCCACCGTAATGTTTATTTACCATGGGGCCCACGGTGATGTTTACCTGACATCCAGTCCATTGATGAGGTCACACGGACATGGATGAAGGGTAAAAACAAATATCATATCTGATCCAAAACTTTTGCAACCCAAAAGGGTTTCAATAGCAGACGTTCAATCCAACTGTTGCCTGCGCGTGGGCCACCTGAGATCCAAATACGACTGATTTTAGGGGTGGCCCATAGCTAGGAGGAGGGCCCACCAAATGCAAGGTGTTGATGGTCGACACACATCATGGTGGGGCCCACGGCTGGGACCGTGGGTCCCTGCCAGGTCGTCCGTCCGCCAAGAGCAGGCAGCGCCTGCCTGTGATCTGATAACAGTAGCGTCAGCTGCTGCTGCATGTTCTTTTTATTTTTATTTTTTTTATTTTTCTACAGTTTTTAGTAGGTGGGGACCGCATCAGCAAGATCCACTCCAGCCATAGGTCCTTGTGGCTTGATACAAACCTATCGAGTCCAATATTGGATGGTTTTTTTATGTATAGGAGCGTCAAGGAGTGTATCAATGGTAGGAACACTGTTTCCTATACTATGGCCCAACAGGAAACCAGATCAACCTTATTTTTTTTCGACTCAACGCTTAAAATGATCTGAGGAAGAGGATGGTTGGCCTGGATTAAGTACATGCATCAATATGGGGCCTACATGTGCAGCCCACCCCAAGCTTAGTACACCCCAACATCAGTTCACACTTTACTGTTAGCCACACCACGCCCACGGCTGCACGTCCAGCGTCCTTGGCGCAGGACAGTGTTGATACAACACATGTACCATGGTGGGTCCCACATGTACGTGGCCCACCACCATGCATACATATATATATATAGTATTAATATAAAATAAATATAATATATTATATATAGCATGTGGGACTTTCCACCATCCCAAAAATGGACGATGGATTTCGCCTAAAATGTGGTGGGCCACACCATTGATGATTGGAGTGGATTTAACATGATTTGGTGGGGCCCACTTCATTCTAGGGAGAGGAAAGAGAGAGAGAGATATGGTGATAGAGAGGAGGGACCCCGCCACTATGGGCCCTCCATTGATACAACACATACATCAAGTGGGTCCCACAACAAGTGGGCCCTTAAGGTTGAAATAAACGATGGATCACCCACCTCTAGGCCTCCTCCTTGCTCCCTTAGCCTTCTATGCTCCCTGCCTTCACTTTTGATGGTGGTTGATGGAATTTTGATGGTGTGGATGAGAGATGAGAGGGTGGGCCACACTTGTGGTTTGGGAGAGAGGGAGGTTGGACGTGAGATGTTGCTTAGGAGAGATTTTTGAGAAATGAGGGAGAGAGAGAAGTGATGGGATGATAAGGATGGGTGATGTGGTGGTTGTAAGAAAACGGTGATGGGAGGTATAGTTATAGTTGAAAATGGGGTAAAAGAGGGATGGTGAGGGGAGAGAGAGACAGTTGACTTTTAAAAAGGGAGGGATGGGGCTTGTACTTGAGGTATGCTTGTACTTAACATTATTTGATTGATTGATTGATGGGACATGTTGTAGAGATTCCCTTGAAATTCGCAATGCACGGCGTTTCTTCAGAACGAACGCTGGCCCACATCTCCTGGCCTGGGCCTCGGTTCGGTACGCGAGTCGCGGCGTTGGAACCGCGGAGACGGCCGGTTGCTATGATATAAGTTTTGGTTCGAGCTGACTTCGGTATGCAGGACCCGACTTAGGATTGCGTGCAAACGTTGAATACAGGTCGAGGATTGCCGAAATTTGACCGAAAGGACAGCGAAAGCCAATGGAACGGTATGGACTAGGACACGGGCCTTACAGTAGATACCCCGACATCGAGAAACTTGTCCTAACTTTGATAGTGTCATCTCGTCACCTCCGCCCTTACTTCCAGGCCCACACAATCATAGTTCTGACCAATCAACCTCTCCGTTAAGTGCTCCGGAAGGCTGAGGCATCAGGAAGGCTCAGAAAATGGGCAATTAAGCTCGGCTAATTCGACTTCAAATATTAGCTCCGGACCGCCATCAAAGGTCAAGCGGTGGCCAATTTCATTATTAAATTCACTAATGGATAGAACCTGGAAATTCCAGCCGACCTGAACAGTGAAGCCGACTAACAGGTTTGGACATTGTACGTCGATGATTCTTCCAACTCTAAAGGCAATGGGGCCGGGATAGTCCTTGAGGCATTCGACCAAACCTACACATAGTATGCCTTAAGATTTGAATTTCAAACGTCGAATAATGTGGCAGAGTATGAAGCATTGCTTGCTGAACTTAGATTGGTAGTAGCAATGAGGGTCTAGACTCTAAAAGTCCATAATGATTCCCAGCTCATCATCAACTAGGTCATTAGCGAATACTAGGTCAAATAGGAAAAAATGATCACTTATCGACAAAAAGCTCAAGAACTCATAAGTAGGTTTCACGAATGCAAGATCACCCTGGTCCCTAGGTCGGAAAACTCCAAGGCAAATGTGTTGAAAAAACTGGCCAGGACAACCGAAGACGACATTCTGAGGTAAATCCCGATCGAGTTTCTGGTGAACCCTAGCATTGGCGAACTCAACTCGGAAATGAGTCTTCTCGCACCTTGGTCCCGAGTTGGATGGACCTGATCTCTGAGTATCTTCGGGAAGGTAAATTACCCAAAGACAAACTCGAGGCACGCAGGATTCGGGCTAGGTCGGGTCGGTATACCATGGTAGGAGACATCTTGTACAAAAAAGGTTTTTCCTTACCTTACCTGAGCTACCTCCAACCTGAGGAGGCTGCGTACATCTTAAAAGAAATAGACAAAGGAATTTGTAAAAATCACTCCGGCAGTTGTGCCGTTGCCCATAGATCATCCGATAAGGATACTTTTGGTTGACCATTCAAGAAGATGCCAAGTAGTATACTCAGAAATGCAACAAGTGTCAAATATTCACAGCGATACCTCATCAACCACCTGAGAAGTTGAACCCCATGACTGGGCCGTGGCCGTTCACCGATTTTGTCTGGAAAAATATTATTGGAAACTGGGCTCCTTAGTAAGGAGGCTATCAGCACCGGAGTATTGGAAACTGGGCTCACAAAATTTTCAATCACCGAATCCGGTGCCGATAGCCTCCTTAGTATCCCATTCTTGGCTCCCAGCGCCCATATGCCAGATTTCTATCCTGGGATCCTACATGGAGATTTTTTTAATGTACATTTATCTCATAAGAAGCATAACTACAAGTTTACCCAAATCATAATAACAACATCATCATCACATATCCACTAATATAAATAGTTGAATACAGTGCTGAAAGGGGAAATACATATATCAAAAATTGAAACTCTAGGAGACAGTTGCACGCTCCAAGCTTAATGCTGCTGCGACCTAACACCAACTGCATGCATCTATCATGCATAAGCTTATAGAAAGCTTAGAGGGTGCATGGTGTAAGTGTGTGCGCAAGGTAAGTGCCGAGTATGCAATATCAGAGCAATGCAAAAACATTCTGGTAAGTCCATAAATACCAGATAAGTGCCAAGTGTCACGGCCCAAACTCAGAAACCGGGTTCACAAAATTCCCGATCGTCGAATCTGGCGTCGACAGCCTCAGTAGTATCCCATTCTCTGCTCCCGGCATCTATGCACCAGGTTCCAATCCTGGGATCCTACAAGGAGGATTTCAAACATGATTTTGATTCAGTATAAGCATAACCATAAGCATAACCCGCGAACAATAACCACAAGAACACCATCACAAAATCTACTATGATAAAAAACTTTGAGTACAGTGCGTCAAAAAGAAAAATACAAGATAATGAAAGTAACACAAACTCCAGAAGCTCGGCTGCACGCTCCAACGGCGGCAAGGCTATGGCTGTGTCCTGGCATCATCTGCATGCATCAATTGTGTATAAGCTTATAGAAAGCTTAGAGGGTGGTATAAGTGTGTGCACAATATAAGTGTGCTCAGAATGCAAGGTCAGAGTAATGCGAAATCATGCTAGTAAGTACATGAATGTAAGCAGCCGTACCAAGGCTATGTGGTGAAAGATATGAATGTTATCGGCCATATCAAGACCATGCGATGCGAGATGCAACTCAAGAATGCTAATCCTCATCCAAATCCACATATAGCTCATTATATATCAGTACAGTTCTCATTCTGGATAATCACTGGGGTTTAGTACACTCCAAATGGCACTGCTGCTCTCCCAGCCGCACAGTCCAAGTGAGCATAAGAAACCTCACTATCCGCCTGGCCAATAGTCTGCCAATACCTATTCGGCACGTCGATAGCGGACCCATTCACGAGTTGGTCAAACTCAGCCTAGTATTGCCTCCTACCCTCGGGCAAGTAAGGCCACACCCCTTTCCAACCGACCATGACACATTGGGAGACGTGCCTCCTGGTATTCAGTCCTTGTACGCTCATATATCTACTCGGTCTCGACGTTAGAGTCATCCTCTGGTACCATCAGGTTTAGGGATTTTCACCCAGGGACATCTATAGTGCCCCGATCTAGAAACAGTATTTTTGGTATTCAATCCATCCATCTATGATGTGTTTGTGGAGGCTATGGCTCTGATTTCGCTAGGGCATACAATAATCATAATCACATAAATGCAAGTGCATGAATCACTCTACCAGTCATGCAACAATCTTGCACGTACCACGCGCTCATGAAGGGCAACTCCGCCTATCAAGGAGCCCATGAACAATCTGCCTAAAGACATATACCATGATCAGTCACTCCTCGTATCAGGTATATATATGATGCGTATGAGTATGAATCATATACTAAACATGTTATATGGTAATGGGCTTTGATCATAATAAAGATGGGCCTAGACGGCCTGCACACTACAAGTATTGATCTATCAATGGGCCCTAGGGAGAGTGACAATGCAGACATTTAACCAACATTATCCTTACAATGTGGACGTCAAACCATCATTGCTCCCAAGGCACGGCTTGCTATGAACATCATTACATAAACCATGGTGGAATCACACATTGCAATAGGTCTCATATACATCCCGCTGGGCCTCGACCCAAGGGCCTCAAATACATCTAATGGGCCATATCACATGGGCCTCATATATATCAAGGCAGGCCTCAACGGATGGGCCATGACTACATCAAGATGGGCCTCCTCAAATGGGCCTTAAATTTGTCAAGGTGGACCTTAACAATAGGCCACAAATACATCAAGATGGGCCTGATCACATGGGACGAAACGATGGGCTAAATCAACTGGGCCAGGTCAAATGGGTCGAGTTGAATGAGCTGAGTCAAATGGGTCGACTCGAATGGCCGCACCAATCATCCATCTAAAAAGATCATTATAGAGCATACCAAAAATGAATCATATCCAAAGAATCATTCGGACCAAACTACAACTAATTGGGGTGATAATAATTTCCCATTATCAAATTCCAGTGGGCCCACCATTTAATTTTCATCCAGACTATTCCCATGGTCACAAGGACCTGGGGAGAAACAAATATCATATTGGTCCAAAGCTTTTATAACCCAAAGGGGGTTTCAAGGGTAGGCATTCGATCCACCATTTTCTGTAGTGTGGTCCACCTGACAATTGGATCTATTTTATTCATTTTTTTTTTCTCGAGTCTTAAAAATTATCTTCAAAATGGTTGGATAGTTGGGATGCAACACATGCATCATGGTGGGCCCCACTGTTCAAACAGTGGACGATACGGATAGAGCACATACATCATAGGTGGTTCTCACCAAATGGATGACGGTGTGGGCATACATACATACATCAGTGGGTCCCACGTGAGGCCCACCATAATGTTTATTTTCCACTCAATCTGTTGATAAGGTCATACAGACCCGGATGAGAGGAAAAACAAATTTCATATTGATTCAAAACTTCTGACCCAAAAGGCTTTCAATGGCAGCCGTTTAATCACCACTTTTTCCTATGATGTGGGCCACCTGAGCCGTGTATATGGCTAATATTGGGAGGGGCCCCACTTCCCTAAGGGGCCCACCAATGCACGACGTGGATGCTCAACACACATCATGGTGGGGCCTATAATTGGGACCCACGTCCCTGCCTCTTTCGTCGATGGTGCAGCAAGCAGCAGCATCCTGCACTACTGACGCTGCTGGCAGTAGGCGTTGTTACATGTTCTTATATATATATATATTTTGTTTTTCTAAAATTCCGTGGTTTTTCATATATAGGGTCCACATCTAAAAAATCCAACCTGGCCATTGGATTCTACGGCCCATGATCGACCAAATGAGACCAATATGTGACATGTTTTTGGCTAATAGAAGAATCAAGGTAGGTTTTAACGGTAATAGCAATATTTCCTATGGTATGGCCTGCCCAAGAATCGGATTGGGTTCATTTTTCGGCTCAACACCTAAAATGAGCTGAGGAATGGAATGGACGGTGTGGATCAGCTCCATACATCAAGGTGGGGCCTACATGGGTAGCCCACCCTAAACAAATATAAATCTTTTTTTATAGCTCGTTAGTACGTACCCATGTCAGTACACGCACTCCATGTTAGCCGTCACACCCTGTCCAGCGTCCAAGATGCTGGACGGCATGGACAAACACATCATTGTGGTGGGTCCCACATGGACTAGCCCACACATCAAGGTGGGCCCCACATGAACGTGGCCCACCTAATTGGAATCAATATGATACTTGTATTTTTCCTTCATCTTGACCGTCCAATAAACCCACTGCAAGGTAGGCCTCACGATCGGACGACCAAGATCGTCTTGCACATGGAGGCCACAAGACATCACACCATTGGAAGAGAGAGAGAGAGAGAGAGAGAGAGAGAGAGGGACCCCGCCACTATGGGTCCCTCACTACATTACATACATCAAATGGGTCCCACCAACAAGTGGGCCCTAAAATAAGAATTTAATGGTGGATCACCCACCTCTAGGCCTTTTCCTTGATCCCTTGGACTCCTATGCTCCTTGCATCAACTTTTAATGGTGGATGATGGAGTTTTGATGGTGAGGATGAGAGATGAGAGGGTGAGCCACACTTGTTGCTTGAGAGAGAGGAGCTTGGACGTATGGAATTTCTTGCTTGGGAGATTTGAGAAATGAGAGAGAAAAAGAGGTGATGGGATGATATGAACGGGATGATGTGGTGGTTGTAAGGAAAGGTATGGGTTGTTTTTGAAAATTTGTAAAAGGGGAATGGTGAGGGGAAAGAGAGAGTTGACTTATGAAAAATGCTTGGTTGTTGTACTTGGGGTATGGCTTGTACTTGACATTAATTGATTGATTGATTGATTAATGGGACATGTTGTAGAGATTCCCTCAAAATTCGTAACCCGCGGCGTTTCTTCGGAATGAACGCAGGCCCACATCTTCTGACCTAGGTATTGGTTCTGTGCACAAGTCGCGGTGTTAGAAGTGTGGCGGCGATGCGGTCGTTAAGGTACAAGTTTCAGGTTGAGTCGACTCAGGTATGCAGGACTTGGCTTCGGTTGGCGCGCAAACGTCGGACACGGGTCGAGGGTTACCGGAATTCGACCGGGAGGACTGCAGAAGCATATGGAATGGTACGGTCTAAGTTATGGGTATTACAACTCTCCCCTCTAAATAAAAAGTTCATCCTCAAAATTTACACAATCATTGCAAGTAAACATAACTCATAAGGATGAGGAAACACAACATCATCATATAAAATCGGAGACAATATACAAGATACAACGTACAATCAATCATCAAAGAGATGGGGATAGTGCTCTCAAATCTCAGCCTCGCGATCCCAAGATGCCTCATCAACAGAATGATGACCCCACTGAACCTTCACCATGGGAATGACCTTGGTCCGGAGGACCTGCTCCTTCTGATCAAGGATGTGAACTGACTGCTCAATGTAAGAAGCATCCTCGCGAACCTCCAACGGTTGCCAATCAATAATAGGAACTACGTCTGACCCATACTTCCTCAATATAGAGACGTGGAAAATGTTATGGACGTTAGACAACTGAGATGGTAAGGCAAGTTGATAGGCCATGTCACCAATGCGCTTAGTGATCTCAAAAGGTCTTATGAATCTTTGGGCAAGCTTGCCCTTCGCTCCAAATCGAACTACGCTCTTCATGGGCGAGACCTTGAGATACACATGGTCCCCTACATTAAACTCCAAGGGACGACGCCGGTGATTAGCAAAACTCTTCTACCAGCTCTGAGCTGTGCGCATCCTCTGCCTGATGATATCGATAACCTCCGACGTCTGCTGCATAAGCTCTGGACCTACGAGACGCCGCTCTCCGACCTCGGTCCAACAACTCGGAGATCTGCACAGTCTGCCATAAAATGCCTCAAAAGGAGCCATACCAATGGTCGCCTGATAGCTTTTGTTGTATGTAAACTCAGCCAATCGCAGATGCTCATCCCAGTTGCCCCCGAAGTCAATCACGTAGGCCCAAAGCATGTCCTCAAGGATCTGATTGACCCTCTCAGTCTAGCCATCGGTCTACGGGTGATACGCGGTGTTGAGCTGTAAATCAGTACCCATCACCCTCTGAAAGCTCCTCCAAAACTGATACGTGAACCTCGGGTCTCGGTCAGAAACGATCGAGACTGGAATGCCATGTAGTCTCCCAATCTCCTCGATGAATAACCTTGCAAGCCGGTCCAAAGGCCAAGTCGGACGAATCACAAGAAAATGTACCGACTTCGTCAGACGGTCCATGACAACTCAGATGGCATTATGACCGCGCTGAGTTCTCGATAAACCCATGATAAAATTGGTAGATACATGCTCCCACTTCCACATCGGGACACTCAATGGCTGCAATGGACCAGGGGGTCTCTGATGATCGGCCTTGACATGTTGGCATGTGTCACACTCCGCCACAAAACTAGCGATCTGGCACTTCATCCTTGCTCAAAAATACTCTCTTCATATCACGATACATCTTCGTCGAGCCAGGGTGGATAGAAAACTGCGATCGATGTGCCTCGGTCATAAGATCTCTGAGCAACTTAAGAATATCTGGGACACAATCAGCCTTTGAAGCGAAGTCCACCATTAGAACCAATCTGCCAATATGCTTAACTCTCAAATACTGCCTCTGCTCGGTAATCCTGTAACGACTCGTCTGTCTGCTGAGCTGCTAGTCCCGAGCAAAGTATGTGAAAAATACGTTGAGACGTACATGACAATTTCTATAAACTAGAGTGATTTTTTAAAAAGCAATCCAGATACTAGAATTCTAAGATTAATGAATGTTAGGTATTACTTTTTCCTGGACTCAAGTGCACGGTAAACTTTATAATCAAGTTCAAAAGTATTAATCCATCAATTAGAAAAAAATTCTAAACATTAAGATCTATGGGTATATAGTGTAATCTCGGCTTATCAACATTAAGATTCAATTCGTTATTTCATGATATCATTGGTAACCAACAAGAGCATTCAGGACACCCAAAACCTAGACTAAAATGTGCCTCACAGATCATCCTTTTTCTTTCTTTCAGCTTTTGATTTTTTCCATTAAAAGTAATGCCAAGGAGGGGAATCAAATCCTCACATATAGGGAGCAAATCTATGTTGAAGACCGTATACCCAACCCCTTTCACATATCATCCATGGAGAATTAAATCTACACCTATAGGGAGCAAACCTATGGTGAAGATTATTCACCCAACCCTTTCCAAAGGTATCTATTTTTTTATTTTTTATTTTAAAGATGGGTATTTTCTTTTTCTTTAATTGATCATGATGGGCAAATTTTCCAGGCCGGTTCCTTACATGCTTAGTGATTACCAAGTTAACCCTTCAATATCAAACTGAAACCTTAATGTGCAAGCGAGATATTTCTTGTGAAATCATGACTCAATCAATGTTTAAAACTTCTAATCATGGATTACCAGTTCGAACTTAACTGTGAAATCTAACAAATAACTGAATCCAAGAGTCATAAATTACCAACATCACTTATCTTGTAATTCTAAATCCAAGATGGCCGTCAAAATTACTTCGAATTCACAAGAAAGTCCAGAAAAATTTAAAAATTTTCACAATTTTTGCTCAAGACCAATAAAACACTGATTAGGTAACCTAATTTCCCACCCCAACCTAAAAGCTACATTGCCCTCAATGTAAAACAAATAAGCATGCAATGCACATGGGACAATGAAAGTAAAAGAGGAGTGATAAAAAGATAGTACCTAGACGAAGGAATCAAGAGGCTTTTCCAAAGAGATCGTAGCGTGAGAGCGGGTCAGCACAAGAGTGAAACCACGAAAGAGAACTAACCTAATGACATAAAACCGGCTAACCTAGAACAACATAAAGCAAACTACCCTAGTCCTATAATAGTAGTAAATTCTAATCCTCAACTGTGAAGGCATGAAAAATCTACTCATGCATCTGGGTTCTTCCATCGGCCAGTATCTTGGTAAATTTCTCAGAAGGTTTTTCAACAAGATCATCAAAAAGCCCGTTTTGTAGTAGGCTTGGATGTCTTGGAGTGTGAGTGTCCAGAGAAATTGAGGGACCTCAGCATAAAGTTTTCTTTTAATCGTCTGAAGTGTCCAAAGTATATATGATTCACCTGTAACAGAAAAATTTTTGAAGTTAGTACACCATGATGAATCAGAGACTACAAGTAGATGAAATTCAGAAAATTTTGTAGTAGGTGGTGTAGTCTCAACACACGCTGAAGTTTCACTCTTTAGTTCAATTTTTAGCTCCTCCTCCTTTAATGGTAAACATTCAGGATCTGAGGGAGGAGGTACTTCAGAATAAGGGTTCTCTCGGTTTGTGACAACTACCATGGTATTGTCTTGCGAGGAATCCACTATTTCTTATATCATGGGATCATTTGAACCTGCAAAGTGTGCCAAGTAATCATCGAAAGAGTCAAAACATTCAGTTGAAAGGAGTTCATTCATCCTATCGAGATCTGTGATGATATGTCTAATAACTCCTTTTTCTTCTTCGAGAGTAGAAATGAGCATACTCTCTTGTTTGTTCTCAAGGTGGGATGAAATCACCACTGGGTATGTCTCTTCTTGACCTAAATAAACATATTTCACATCAGAGGGCAAAGGTTTTAGGTCAAGCTTGGGTGGTTTGAGGTTAGACGGTAGAGGCACTCCATCGGTTTGAGGTAATTCTTCAACTTGTGGCCCCCACCGTTAACTTCAAGTATTGGCGCGGTATCAAGCAAGGCACACGTCTCCCTAATTATGTCATCATCCAAGTAATGCGAATGGGCTAGGCACGTCTCTAGATGGTTAGAGGATAAGGTCAGAGGCGTTCTATCTTTCATGAAAGAATCAATCATGTTAACGTCGTGGAAATCGTCATCATCCTCAGAATTTCTGCCGTTATTGAAAAAGATGTTTGATTCTAATGTCATATTCCCAAAAGACATGCTTATGACTCCATTCCTGTAATTGATAATTGCGTTTGAAGTGGCAAGGAATGGGCGACCAAGGATGACGGGAATCTAATAGTTTCCATTATTGACGGGTTCAGTATCTAGGATGATGAAATCTACAGGGTAGTAGAATCTATCAACTTGAACTAACATATCCTCAATTATCCCTCTTGGTATACGAACAGAATGATCAGCGAGTTGTAACGTGGTTAAGGTAGTTTTCAATTCACCCAACCCTAGCTGTTTGTATACCGAGTAAGGAATCAGATTGACGCTCGCTCCTAAGTCAAGAAGTGCGTGCTCAATGCGGTAGTTACCGATCATACATGATATGGTTGGGCTACCAGGATCCTTGTATTTCTGCGGCACATCTTACTTTATGATGGCACTCACTTTCTTAGTCAAGAAGATCTTCTTTTGAATACTTTGCCGTCTTTTAGTCATGCATAGGTCTTTCAGGAATTTGGCATATGAAGGTATTTGTTTTATGGCATCGAGTAGAGGAATGTTGACTTTCACTTGTTTCAACACCTCTGGAATATCCCGAGAGTTAGAGAGAGGTTTTGGTGCAACCAACCGTTGGGGAAATGGAGCAACTGGCTTCTCTAGAAGTTTCGGTTCTAATTTTTGTAGGGCATCACTAGATCCATCATTGTTGCCCTCTTCTAGTTCTTGAGGCTTTTCGGGCCTAACCGGAAGGGTTTTATCAATAATCTTCCCACTTCTAAGAGTTGTGATGGATTTAGCATGCTCCATTTGATTTAAAGAGTTGGGATCACTTATCTCGTAAGTGATCCTATTGCTGATCTGATATCTTAGTTGAATAGATCTTGGTCTTGAATGTGTTTTAGAACTGGATCCTCTTGAGGTTTCCCTTGATTTGGAGTTTGATTGAAGAAACCTTGAGGGGTAGCAGTTTGTCCATTCCTCCAACTGAAGTTTGGATGATTTCTCCAACTAGGATTGTATGTATTAGAGGTGGGTCCATTGAAAGGTCTTTGGTAATTATTTACAATGTTGGATTTCTCAGTCAGAACCTCTTGAAAGGTAGATATAGTTAGACAATTTTCAGTTGTGTGACTATTACAACCATAAATACCGCAAACAGCTTCCTTACCCTTGTCCTTCCTTGATTCCATGGCCTCGAATTTCTTTATGAGATTAGCCATTTTAGAATTGAGATCATCATCCTCTTTCAAAAGGTATACTCCACCCATTTCCTTTGATTGAGTAGGCCTAGAAGTGGTATTTGATTTTGGGTATGTGTCCCATACTTGTTTGTTTTCAGCAAGTCTATCCAAGTAATCCCACATATCATCGACATTTTTATTCATAAATTCTCCATTGCACATTGTCTCGACCAATTGGCGCATAGAAGATGTCAGTCCATCATATAAAAAGTGTGTAATGTGCCACGTTTCAAATCTGTGTTGTGAGCATGAGCTGACAAGATCCTTGAACCGCTCCCAACATTGAGAGAATGTTTCATCCTCCTTTTGGGCGAAGTTCATGATTGACTTTCTAAGGGTGTTCGTTTTGTGATATGAAAAAAATTTCTTTATGAACTCCCTTGTCATGTCATTCCATGTGCTAATAGATCGGGGACGTGGTGAATGTAACCACGTCGTAGCTTTCTCTTTCAAAGAAAAGGGAAAGAGTTTCAGCCTGACCGTGTCCTCAGATACGTTAGGAAAGTATAAAGTGACTATGATTTCATCAAACTCTTTCAAGTGTAGATACGGATTTTCAGATTCAAGCCCATGAAACTTTGGAAGGAGTTGGATCACCCCTGGCTTGATATTCATGTGTCCTTTATTTTCTGGAAAAATCATGTATGAGGACATACTCACCCCCACCTGTTGTAAATAATCTTGTAACGTACGAGGCGGGGGTGCTTGATGCACCTCATTCTCATTCTGGATGTCCTCCACCCTAGGTTGGGGTAGAACAGGTTGATTTGCAGCCATAACCTCAGTTAACTCTGAGGATCTCAAGTGATGTCTAATCCTGCGATGGATAGATAACCCTCAACTAATCCTCCTTGGGACGTAGAGTATTGTCACGAACCCACTTGGGTATGAAACACTCGCAGTCCTCAATTCAAATTCTAAACCTAAACTTAGGAAAAAAAAAAGAGAAAAGAGTTGGAAGGAAGTTACCAAAATAGAAGTCTTAAATTAAGAACCTGCAAAACAAAACAAACCAAGTTAGTTTCTATAGATAGAAAGTCTAGAAATAGCAGGAGATCCTAAAATAAAAAGTAAACTAGTTTCTAAAAAAGGAAAATTTTCTAAAAAGGAAAATAGAAAGTTTCTAAAAACAAATTAGGAAAATTATAAACTTAAATAGAAAGAAAGTTATTTTCTAAATTAGAAGAAATCCTAGAATTAGAAAGTTTTTAAAGATAAAACCTAATCTAAAATAGAAAACAGAAAGACTAAAAAATTAGAAAGAGATTACCAATTTAGAATGTGTATGTCAAGGTCCTACAAAATAGAAAAATAGGTTAGTTTCTAGAAATCAGAAAAATCTTAACCTAAGGATAGAAAATCCTAATCTTAATCTACTTCTAAAACTTGTCAATTTCAGAAAAATGCAACTGTCAGTCCTCGGCAACGGTGCCAAAAACTTGTTCACTCCTCAAGTATAGGGTTGTGATGTAGTAATAAACTCGGTGAGACCATGGTTGAATCTACAGGGACTGAAACCTGTACGTAATTTGAAACTAACTAGAACTAAAACTAGAATGAGATGAAATCTAAATCAGGTAGAAGGAAGGGAATAATTGTGAGTAGGTTAATTAAAAACTAATAAAAATAAAGGTGGGAACTAGGGTGCAAGGATCCACTTGTAGCAATTGGGAAGCTACCTTGCATAATTCAAGGACACAACTGGAATCAGAGTCCTATCTTATCCAGTTGGTAAGAAGAGATTTGTCAGATCTCTGAACTTCTCATGGATCTAATAATCAACAAATAAGATTGGTGAAGATTTGGAAGTGATCCCGTCACCTAACCATGTCTAGGAGACGATGACAAATAACAACAATTTACCAATCTCACAGCCAACCATAAGAGAATTGTGAAGGTTAGGAAGGATTCCGTCACCTTACCATGCCCATGGGACGATGGTGAACAACAGATCTTACTAATTTCACAATCTCAATTCAAGAAAAGAAGCCATATCAAGTTATCGCAAATCTATTGTAATTTGAGTCACAACAAACCATTAAAAACTAAGAATATACCTTCATAAATAACTAGAATCCATAAGAGTTGAACAAAACATGAATTAAAACAAAGCAACCGTCCTAATCACGCTACAAGCTTCACCTCTTAGCCCTAGCCAAGATGTTTAGCCTAGCAACATGATTATTAGGCTAAATACAAAATAAATAAAAAGAAAAAGAAAAAACAAACAACTCTTATCTCTCTCTCTGTCTCTCTGCTCCACGTCCAGCCCAAGCCAAGATGCCCTCTCTATCTCATCTCTTCTTTCCTTTATAGCTTGCACTGACAGTGGAGAGGTCTCTTTTGAGTCAGAGAAAAAAAATCGTTTTTGGAAACTTTCTGCGGAGACTTTACGTAGCTCGTTATGCAGCCAAGAAGCGTTCTTGCGTTGAACTTGGTCTTCGCACACAAGTGCATTTTTATGAAGGGCAGGCGTCCCTAAGGACAGTTTTTGGTTTCCGTTCAAATGAATGGTTCGGATATTCAAGATGACCCGTCCATGATGGCCCACCTGAATGTCAATTCCGGTTGCGAAATAGGACTCTCGCAACAGAGCCTGCGCTGATTGATTGGTTGGACTTGTTATTGAATTTAACGGAGAAATCCACTCCGTTCATTGGATTCAGGACGAAAAACAATTCGGGAAGGAGTGTTTTTGGAGTAAAATAGGTGTGCCCCACACGATCTTTTATTCCGCCGTCCATCCTGTATTTAACGGTTATGATCTTGCAATCACTTGCATGATGTTAAAAGGTCACCTAAGTGAGGTTAATACCCCAAATATTTATATAATGGACGGTCCAGATTGATTATTTGGATGATGAGTGGGCCCCACTGCACGAAACCGGCGGACCACGTGCGTCCGCTGGTCGTCCGTGCTGGAGAAGGAGAAGGAGACGGGTCTCCTTCCGTTGACTGGGGATCTTGGTCCAGTGCACGTCAAGTGCACTTGTGCACTGTGCACTAGCGCTGCCAGTGGGGTCCACTCATGATGTATATATGAAATCCGCTCCGTCCATCCGTTCTGTCATATCATTTAAACTATCGAGACCAATTTTAAAGCATATCCAGATAGCAGGTGGGCCCCAAATCAATGGTTTATGGGATGATCTATTCGTTGGGCCACTTCCACAGGGATCTAACGGTTGAAATTTGATATGTACGGTTAATTTATGGTCCTCAGGCCATACATGAAGTTCTGAGCCAAATGGATTGTGTAATCCCTGTGATTTTGCATTCTGGTTGACTTTTAGGCCACTTGAGCTTCAGTTTCTCGATTTTCTCGAATCTCTGGCGTGTAAATCCGTCGATCTTAATCCCCTGGGGTCCGTCCCATGCTTTGGTGAATTCTAAGCATTAAATCTCAGCTTTTAGCACCCTGTTTCGGTCCAAGCTGGCAAATGTAACCTGCATCACAAACACGATTAAATCAGGCCATTAAACAGTACCATGTTCGTAAATCCAGGCAATAACAGGGGTCTAATATGCAATATTTGACCCTCAACATGAGCCTCAATCACCCTTGCAACAAGAGAGGGTTGAATCAACAAGCTCGATAGCTGGATGATAGAAGACTGCAGATCAAACTCGAAGTCATACTCTGCTATATCCTTGAGCATCCTTCACTCCTGAATCATCATATGTACCATCAGGCCTCGTGGCTGATGACTGAGGGCATCTGCCACCACATTCGCCTTGCCTGGGTGGTACTGGAGGTCAAAATCATAATCCTTCAGAAGCTCCATCCAACGCCTTTGCCTCATGTTCAGCTCGAATTGAGAGAATAGATACTTCAAACTCTTGTGGTCGGAGAAGAGCTCAAACCTGACCCCATAGAGATAGTGTTTCCACACCTTCAGTGCGAAGATGATTGCTGCCAGCTCCAAATCATGCATGAGATAGTTCAGCTCATGGACCTTGAGCTGACGAGACACGAAGGCTACAGGCTTGCCATGCTGCATCATAACAGCACCTAAACCAATAGGTGAGGCATCGATAAATACAACAAATCCATCTCTCCCAGAGGGAAGAATTAGGACAGGAGAGGACGTCAGACGGTCCTTCAGCTCCATGAATACTTACTCACATGCGTTAGTCTAAACAAAATTTGCGCCCTTCTGAGTCAACTTGGTCAATGGGGCTGCAATACAGGAGAAGTCCTCAATGAAACGTCAATAGTATCCCGCTAAACTAAGGAAACTGTGGATCTCGGATGCAGCGTGGGCTGGCCCCACTGACGTACTGCCTCAACCTTCGAGGGGTCCACTGCGACACCCTCCCTCGTCACTACGTGACCAAGGAACTTCACCTCCTCCTGCCAAAACTCACACTTCTCCAGTTTCGCATACAGCTGGTGGGTACAGAGGGTCTGCAATGAGATCTCCAGATGCTGCATATGGTCTTCACGGGTCCTCGAATATATCAGAATGTCGTCGATGAAGACCACAACAAACTGATCGAGATAGGGACGGAAGACATCGTTCATCAACTACATGAAGACCACTGGTGCATTGGTCAGTTCAAAGGACATGACCTGAAACTCAAAATGACCATAACGCATCCTAAAAGCCATCTTCAGGATGTCCTCCTCTCGGACTTGAATCTGATGATAACTGGAACGCAGGTCAATCTTTGAAAAGAACTGTGCACCCTGCAGTTGATTAAACAAATCATCTATCCTCGGGAACGGGTACTTGTTCTTAATCGTGACCCGGTTGAGCTCGTAGTAGTCGACACAGAGCCTCAATGAGCCATCCTTCTTCCTGATGAAGAGTATCGGCGCTCCTCACGAAGAACTGCTCAGATGAATGAATCCCAACTCACGCAACTCATCAAACTGCCACTGCAGCTCTCGCAACTCTATCGGTGCCATACGGTACGGGGCCTTCGCGATAGGCGTGGTATAAGGCACAAGATCAATCTGGAACTCAATATGATGACGTGGTGGAAATCCCGGAATCTCCTGAAATACATCGAGAAAATCACAGACCACCGGTAACTGATCGATACATAAGGCATTTGGCTCTTGAACTGCGCAGGACATGAGGCAAGATAACGACTCTCCTCTGGGCTCAACAATGAACTGGAACTGTGGCAAGCCGGGTATAAAGAATGTGACGGTCCTCGCGAAACAGTCCAACATGGCATGGTATTCGGCAAGCCAATCCATGCCCATGATGACATCGAAATCTAACATCGGCAGCACAAATAAATCGATAGGCAAAAAGATATCACCAACTAGAACTAGGTAAGATGAACAGAAACTGCCTAATACTATAGTCTTCCCCAAGGGCGTCGATACTGTCAATCCCTCACTAGCAGACTCTGTTGGAAATCTAGTCGATCTGTAAAAATCCTCAGACATGAATGAGTGCAAAGCACCATAATCAAATAATACTCGGATAATACACGAAGAGACTGGAAGTATATCCTTAACAACTCCTCCAGAAGACTGTGAGTCCTGTTGAGCTACATAGAATCTAGCATGAGATGGCTGGGGAGGTGCCTGTCCCCTCTGAGGTCCCTAGTGCTGCTATTGCCTCTGCGGTGGCGTATACTACTGTAGCTGCGGCTGCTAGGGCCTCGGTGACTGAGGTGGCTGTGGTCGCTGCTGATAGGGTCGTTGCTGCTTTAGTTGCTGTTGTGTTGAAGGCTGCTATGGTTGCTGTTGCACTGGAGGCTGCTAGGGTCCTCCTGACTGCTGCAGATGAGGGCGGGGGCACTCATACACACGGTGCCCTGTCCCACCACATCCATAACAAGTCCCTGTAAATGGCTGCTGGGGTGGCGTTGGAGGTGCCGCTAGTGCTGTTGGTGATCTGGTGGATGGGTGGCTCTTGTATCTTTGCGGTCGTCGATGCTGTTAAGAGCTACTGGAGGGGGCTTGCCTCTTTCGGTCTCTCCGCTGATCTCGATCGATTTGTAAGCTGGCCCACACAGTCTCGTAAATCTGGGCCCTCCGTATTATCCCCTGAAAGGTTGGGAGCTCATGCCCAATAACACAGCCTCGAAGATCGTAACACAAGCCGTTCTCGAAATGGTGGGCCTTTCGCCCCTCATCATTAACCAAATATGGCATAAACCTCGGCAACGCCACAAAACAGGTAACGTACTGTGCCACGGACATGTCCCCCTACGCCAGAGTCTCAAACTCTAATGCTCTTTGACGACGAATGTGGTCGGGGAAATACTGCTGCTCGTATCGATCTATAAAATCATCCTATGTCCAGACATAATCAGGCCCTGCAACACGGGTAATGGAGGTCCACCAGTGCTCGGCCTCACCCTGAAGAAGAAACACTGCCAACCGGACTCGCTGCTCGGTCGTACATACGATGGTATCAAAAATCTTTTCCACATCAGAATGCCATCTCTCAGCTACAGTCAGATTTGGCTCGCCCTGAAAACGCGGAGGATCGAGTTGTCAGAACTCTCGAGGAAGGGCGCTCACGGGCTCCTGCTCTCTTGAGCTGGAGAAACAACTGGGCACCTACCCTATCCCTGAAGTGTAGCTGTCACAGCCTGTAACATCTGATGTAACTGAGAGGCACTCATAAGTCCGGTTGGATCGACACCAGTCTCAGGTGGAGGAACGTCATCCTCAGGCGGGGGA
Organism: Magnolia sinica; assembly: GCF_029962835.1. Taxonomy (NCBI): domain Eukaryota; kingdom Viridiplantae; phylum Streptophyta; class Magnoliopsida; order Magnoliales; family Magnoliaceae; genus Magnolia; species Magnolia sinica. Next base: position 100,486,118 of record NC_080574.1, on the reverse strand, counting down.
GAAGGGATCGTTGGGGGCAGAACGGGAGCCGCAAGTGTTAAAGCGGGAGCCTTAGGAAGTGGAGCGGGGGTCGATCGGGTCACTCTCCTGCGCGGCATGTCCTATAGGAAGAATAAAGACGCCGATCAACCTTGAGATTTTCAAAGGCACACACATTAGGGAACTAAACCGAGATGTTACTCACTCGGAACCTAATCAATCTAAGTTCACACTAGATATGTGATGCTGTTCTGGGTTATTCTCAAGTTATACTCTGATACCAACTTCTGTCATCCCTCAAACTCGAAAACTGGGCTCACAAAATTCCCGATCACCGAATCTGGCACCAACAGTCTCCGTAGTACCCCATACTCGGCTCCCGGCATCTATGCACCAGGTTTCGATCCTGGGATCCAATAAAGAGGATTTTAAACAAGATTTTGATTCAGTATAAGCATAACTATAAGTATAACCAACAAATAATAACCACAAGAACACCATCACAAAATCTACTATGATAAAAACTTTGAGTACAGTGCGTAAAAAAGGAAAATACAAGATAATGAAAGTAACAAAAACTCCAGAAGCTCGGCTGCACACTTCAACGGTGGTGAGGCTATGGCTGCGTCTTGGCATCACCTGCATGTATCAATCGTGCATAAGCTTATAGAAAGCTTAGAGAGTGGTGTAAGTGTGTGCGCAATATAAGCGTGCTCAGAATGCAAGGTCAGAGTAATGCGGAATCATGCTAGTGAGTACATGAATGCAAGCAGCTGTACCAAGACTATGCGGTGCAAGATATGAATGCTATCGGCCATATCAAGACCATGCGATGCGAGTTGTAACTCAAGAATGCTAATCCTCATCTAAATCCACATACAACTCTTTAAATATTAGTACAGTTCTCATTTTGGATAATCACCGAGGTTTAGTACACTCCAAATGGTACTACTGCTCTCCCAGCTGTATAGTCCAAGTGAGTGTAAGATACCTCACTATCTACCGGCCAATAGTCTGCCAATACCTATCCGGCACATCGATAATGGACCCATTCATGAGCTGGTCAAACTCAGCCTAGTATTGCCCTATACCCTTGGGTGAGTAAGGCCACACCCCTTTTCAACCGACCACGATACAGTGGGAGACGCGGCCTCCTGGTATTCGGCTCTCGTGCACTCATATATCCACTCGGTCTCGACGTTAGAGTCATCCTCTAGTACCATCGGATTTAGAGATTTTCACCCAGGGACATCTATGGCGCCTCGATGCTAGAAATAGTATTTCTGATATTCAATCCATCCAACTACAATGTGTCTGTGGAGGCTATGGCCCTAATGTCGTTAGGGCATACAATAATCATAATCACACAAATGCAAGTGCATGAATCACTCTACCAGTCATGCAACAATCTTGCTCGTACCGTGCGCTCATGAAGGGCAACTCCGCCTATCAGGGAGCCCATGAACAATCTGCCTGAAGACATATGCTATGATCAATCACTCCTCGTATTAGGCATACATATGATGTGTATGAGCATGAATCATATACTCAATATGTTATATGGTAATGGGCTTTGATCATAACGAAGATGGGCCTAGACGGCCTGCACACTACAAGTATGGATCTATCAATGTGCCCTAGGGTGAGTGACAATGCGGATATTTAACAAACATTATCCTTACACTGTAGATGTCAAACCATCATTGCTCCTAAGGCACGACCTGCCATGAACATCATTACATAAACCATGGTGGAATCACACATTGCAATAGGTCTCATATATATCCCGCTGGGCCTCGACCCAAGGGCTTCAAATACATCTAATGGGCCGTATCACATGGGCCTCATATATATCAAGGCAGGCCTCAACAGATGGGCCATGACTACATCAAGATGGGCCTCCTCAAATGGGCCTTGTATTTGTTAAGGTGGACCTTAACAATAGGCCACAAATACATCAAGATGGGCCTGATCACATGGGCCGAAACTATGGGCTAAATCAACTAGGCCAGGTCAAATGGGCCGAGTTGAGTGGGCCGAGTCAAATGCGTCGACTCGAATGGCCGCACCAATCATCCATCTATAGAGATCATTATAGAGCATACCAAAAATGAATCATATCCAAAGAATCATCTGGACCATACTACAACTAACTGTGGTGATAATAATTTCCCATTATCAAATTCCAGTGGGCCCACCATTTAATTTTCATCTAAACTATTCCCATGGTCACAAGGACTTGGGGAGAAACAAATATCATATTTGTCCAAAGCTTTTGTAACCCAAAGCGGGTTTCAAGGGTAGGCATTCGATCCACTGTTTTCTGTAGTGTGGTCCACCTGACAATTGGATCTATTTTATTCGTTTATTTTATTATTTTTTTCTCAAGTCTTAAAAATTATCTTTAAAATGGTTGGACAGTTGAGATGCAACACATGCATCATGGTGGGCCCCACCGTCCAAACAGTGGATGGTGAGGATAGAGCACATACATCATAGGTGGTTCCCACCAAATGGATGATGGTGTGGGCATACATACATACATCAGTGGGTCCCACGTGGGGCCCACCATAATGTTTATTTTCCACTCAATCTGTTGATAAGGTCATACAGACCCGGATGAGAGGAAAAACAAATTTCGTATTGATTCAAAACTTCTGACCCAAAAGGGTTTCAATGGCAGTCGTTCAATCACCACTTTTTCCCATGATGTGGGCCACCTGAGCCATGTATATGGCTGATATTGGGAGGGGGGCCCACCAATACACGGCGTGAATGCTCAACACACATCATGGTGGGGCCTACAATTGGGACTCACGTCCCTGCCTCTTTCGTCCATGGCGCAGCAATTAGCAGCATCCTGCGCTGCTGACGCTGCAGGCAGTAGGCGCTGCTGCATGTTCTTATATATATATATATATTTTTCTGAAATTCTATGGTTTTTCATATATAGGGCCCACATCTAAAAAATCCAACCCAGCCATTAGATTCTACGGCCCATGATCGACTAAATGAGACCAATATGCGACGTGTTTTTGGCGAATAGAAGAATCAAGGTGGGTTTTAACGGTAATAGCACTATTTTCTATGGTATGGCCCGCTCGAGAATCGGATTGGGTTCATTTTTCAGCTCAACACCTAAAATGTGCTGAGGAATGGAATAAACAGTGTGGATCAGCCCCATACATCAAGGTGGGGCCTACATGGGTGGCCCACCCCAAACGAATATAAATCTTTTTTTTTATAGCTCGTTAGTACGTACCCATGTCAGTACACGCACTCCATGTTAGTCACCACACCCTGTTTAGCGTCCAGGACGCTGGACGACATGGATAAACACATCATTGTTGTGGGTCCCACATGGACTGGCCCAAACATTAAGGTGGGTCCCACATGAACGTGGCCCACCTAATTGGAACCAATCTGATACTTATGTTTTTCCTTCATCTTGACTGTCCAATAAACCCGCTGCAAGGTGGGCCTCACGATCGGACGGCCAAGATCGTCTTGCACATGGAGGCCACAAGACATCACACCAAAGAAAGAGAGAGAGAGAGAGAGAGAGAGAGAGAGAGAGAGAGAGAGAGAGAGAGAGAGAGAAACTGGTGAGAGAGAGGGACCTGCCACTATGGGCCCCTCACTACATCACATACATCAAAATGGGTCCCACCAAAAAGTGGGCCTTAAAATAAGAATTTAACGATGGATCACCCACTTCTAGGCCTTCTCCTTGATCCCTTGGACTCCTATGCTCCTTGCCTCAACTTTTAATGGTGGATGATGGAGTTTTGATGGTGGGGATGAGCGATGAGAGGGTGGGCCACACTTGTTGCTTGAGAGAGAGGAGCTTAGATGTATGGAATTTCTTGCTTGGGAGATTTGAGAAATAAGAGAGAAAAAGAGGTGATGGGATGATATGGATGGGATGATGTGGTGGTTGTAGGGAAAGGTATGAGTTGTTTTGAAAATTTGTAAAAGGGGAATGGTGAGGGGAGAGAAAGAGTTGACTTATGAAAAAGGAGGGATGAGTTGTTGTACTTGGGGTATGGCTTGTACTTGACATTAATTGATTGATTGATTGATAAGACATTTTGTAGAGATTCCCTCAAAATTTGCAATGTGCGGCGTTTCTTCGGAATGAACGCAGGCCCACATCTTCTGACATGGATATCGGTTCGGTGCGCAAGTCACGGCGTTAGAACCGCGGCGACAGCACGGTCAATAGTGTACAAGTTTCAGGTTGAGGTGACTCAGGTATGCAGGACTCGGCTTAAGTTCATGCGCAAACGTCGGACACGGGTCAAGGGTTGCCGAAATTCGATCGGGAGGATTGCGGAAGCATATGGAACGGTACGGTCTAGGTTACGGGTCTTACACCAAGCACACAAATATCAACATAAGTGGAATACTAGCTAGGCTATTAGTCATTCAATATTAGAGTATACAATGTCAGAGTAATGCGGAAACATGCTGATAAGTCCATAAATACCATCAGCCTTATCCAGGCTATGCAATATAAAAGCATAGTAAACTAAATGTTTTATGCTGAGGATGTAATGCAATATGCGGTGCGAATGAAATGACCAAGCTAGAGTGTGAAGTCGGGATGATAGTAAGTAGTATCGCAAGTTGTGGGGTCCATCACAAGGGACTTCTATCCAAACCAGTCCCATACCTAAATTTGGATAGCTAGACTCAATGTGGTAAACTCCTGATCTCAGGTTGGTCACGCGCCCTATTTGAAATCCTGGCTATTGTGAAGGTATATATAACAATTAGTTGTGCACCACCAGCCTGAGTGGATAGTGAATGAATAAATGAATGAGTAAAATGCTGAGTATGTAACTTCTGCTCAATAAATCCACATATCAGTACCGTACATCTCTAGAATCATTACTGGGGTCTAGTACACTCGATGCCACCAGCTGCCCCATCAAGCGCATAACTGGGTAAGTGGAAGAGACCTCACTATCCGCCTACCAATATTGGCTCGGCTCGTCGATATCGGACCTATTTATGAGCTGGTTAGACTTAGCCTAACATTGCCTATTCCCTTGGGTGGGTTAGGCCACACCTGCTTCCAATCGACTACGATCAATAGGAGTGCCACCTATTAGTATTCGGCATCCGGGTGCTCTTATTTTCCACCCAGTCTTGATGTTGGAGCGTCTTTTAGTATCGAGAGGGTTTAGGGACTTTCACCCAGGGACATCTATAGCACCTCATGTAGAAAAATATTTTCGGTGTCCCATCTGGCTATCCACGATATGCTCGTGGAGGTTACGGCCTTGATGTCATTAGGGCATACGGTGGTCATATCACAAAATGTGAGATGTATGAGTCATACCATCCAGTCATGCATTAAACCTATGTATATCACGCGCTCATGTGGGGCAACTCTATGTCTTAGGGAGTCCCATAATAATTCATCCAATGACATGTGCTATGATCAATCACTCCCCATATCAAGCATACATATGATGCGTATGGGCACGGATTGTGGAGCTATATTAAGTATGTCATATGATGATGATGTACTCTCCTCATGTCAAGGATGGGCCTAGATGGCCTACTCATATTAAGAATGGGCTCAACGAGGCCTAAGGGAAGGTCACAATGTGGACATTTAACCATCATTGCCCATCAATGTGGACATTTAACCAACATTGCTCCCAAGGAGTGGCCCTTATAGGGCCAAACATATAGTGAACCCATGGCCTCACATAAGGGCCTCACATACAACATAATGGGCCTCACACAAGAGCCCAATGTACATCATAATGGACCTCGCACAAGGGCCTAATATACTTCTCGACGGGCTTCATCATACGGGCCTCATATACATCATAGTGGGCCTCATTACATAGGCCTCACACACATCACACTGGGCCTCGTCATATGGGCCTCACATATTATAATCAGCCGCATCACTTTGGCTTCATATACAACACGTTAGGCCTCACTCATGGGCCACATATACATCATAATGGGCCGCATCACATGGGCTTCATATACAACATGATGGGCCTCACCGAATGGGCCACAAATACATCATAATGGGCCACACACATGGGCCTAAATATATCACAATGGGCCTAATGGGGCAACCCATGATTTGGTAAAAAAATGATCAACGTGTGTAGGAAATACATCAAGGTGGGCCTCACGGGTCAACCTTATGGTTCAGAAAAATAGATGGATAGTGTGCTTCCAATACACACATCAAGGTGGGCCTTATGCATCACAGAATGGGCCCCACCAGCTGGATATACAATGCATACATTACGGTGGTCCCATGGATGGACTGTGTGTATATAACACATACATCATAGCTAGCCCCGCAGCCTGGATGTACGGCGAGGATAGACATATACATCTGGTGGGTCTCATTGTCCCAATCAGCTGGGCAATGCGAACACCACATGCATCAGGGTGGAATCCTCCATCCAACAAATGGACGGTGGAGATATAACAAATACATCATTGTGGTCCCCACATATACATCACGTGGGGTCCACGGGTACAATAGGTACATCAAGGTGGGACCCGTACAGATGGACGGTTTGGGTATAACATGTACCTCATGATCAGACCCACAGAACCTTGCAGACGTCCATGCAGATGGATGGTTGGATATAACACATACCTATGACCAGGCCCATAGAACTTGCTGACGTAAATGCCGCAGTTGTGTATGGTGGTCCCCATCGTCCAGATGAACGGTGGGATGAAATACATACCTCATGATCAACGGCAAAACTTACTGACTAAAATACAGCAACTATATAGCTGAGGTCCCACCGTCTAGATGGACGGTTGGGATATAACACATACCACATGATCGGTCCATAGGACCTGCAGACGTCTAACATAACAGCTATCTAACTGGTGGGACCCACAAAGGTTATTGCCGTAAATATAGCAGCTATAAGAATGTAATAATATAATATATTATAAATATTTTTTTAAAAAAAATCAGGCAAGCGTCCAGGCCTCAACGTCTAGGCCTGCTGGACAGCAGCCTGTCCATGGGCTTGGCCGATCCTTAGGCCCATGGCTAGGGTGACCCCACCATATGGATGGTGGAGATAAAACTCGTAAATCATAGTGGGGTCCATAACAGGGAAAAAGGAGAGAGAGAGAGAGAGAGAGAGAGAGAGAGAGAGAGAGAGAGAGAGAGACGTGCGATGGAGGGCTTCGCCACTATGAGCCCTCCCTTCCATACATTATAAAATAAATCAAGTGGGTCCCATTACATGTGGGCCCACCAATCAAAATCAATGGTGGAGATCCCTTCTCCACCAAAATGCAAGGTCTAGATGACCTTTACTTACTAGGAAAATAAACATCATAATGGGTTCATGGAGAATAGCCTCATCATGGGATGAACATATGAATCATGGTGGGCCATCGGCCACACCTAGGGTCTAAAGTGAGATCCATACTGTCGATCATAGGTCTCACTTGGCCCAATATCAAAGCATAAATCTACTCCTACTAAAGCACCCACCGTTGGATCTTCTTGGTTCAATGGAATGCCAAACTCCTTGGCTCTCTCTTTGATGGAAGATGATGAGGATTGAAGGGCTAGGATGAGGGAGTTGGGGGTAGGAAGTGGGCCACACACAAAGCTCTTTCTCTCTTGGAAAGCTTAGATGTCCACCCTTTCTTTAGTGCTTGGAAATTGGTGGAGAAAATGAGAGAGAGAGAGAGAGGAGATGTAAGGAGAGAGGGATGGGTTGTTGTAAGGAAGGGATGGGTTGTTGACTTTGGGGATGGCTTGGTATAGGTTTATTTGACTTGGTGAAGATAGAGGTATGGGTGAGTGATGGGTTGTACTTGACTAGCAATTGATTAATTGATGTGATGTTTGGGTAGAGATTCTTTTCTCAGGATTTGCAACGCGTAGCGTTTTCTTGAAATAAACATGGGCCCATAACTTCTGGCCCGGGTATCGTATTAGTGCGTAAGACGCAGCGTTGGAACCGTGGCGATGGCGCGGTCACGAGGGTATAGGTTTTGAGTTGAGTCGACTCAGATATATGGGATGCGACTTAGGGTTGCATGTAAATGCCAATTACAAGTCACGGGTCGCCAGAATTTGACGGGGAAGATTTTGAGAATCCATGGAACGGTACGGTCTAGGATACAGGTCTAACATGTTGAGTGTCAAGTATTGCATATTTTTCCCTCTTTATATCCTGGTTTTATGAATGTGATAATGCTTAATGGGTATATTTTATACACGCTTGTATTACAGGTGAATCTGAGAGCTTGGATTAAAAAGAATATTAAAAGTAAGGATTTGATGCTCAAGAATCACCAGGGCAAGGGATGGATCTTATGAGACCAAGATTTAAGATTTTAATATCTCAAGATTCAAGGAAACCAAGTGGAGAAGGAAGAAAGTCTAAAGTGTAAAGTGCAGAAATTCACAGAATCTGAACTTTACTGTCCATGTTATCGACCGCCGGTCGATGACTTTGAAGAATTACATGAAAATTAAGTTAGTTGCTGGACAAATTAGATGCAGCTCTGGATGACATCGAAGCCTTGTTCGATTGCTCAAAGACCGGATGATGACATCAAAGGCAGTTCGATGACATCGATATTTTTACAGATTTCTAAAGCAACTCGCTGGAACACGCTAGACATATTCTCGATTACTCGAACAACCTTCAATGACATCGAAGGACTATTCGATGATATGAAGAGTTACACAGTGCGAAAGGTGTTACATAGTGTGAAAAGGCGTGACTTTCAGATTCAAGTTACGTTCGATGACATCTAAGGCTGTTTGATGACATTGAATGCATTACGCAGAGTGCATAAATTTGAGGTGGTTTTCAAAGACGGTGTGTCACGCCCCAAAGTCAGAAACTGGGCTCACAAAATTTTCAATCACCAAATTTGGCACCGACAGCCTCTGTAGTACCCCATTCTCGGCTCTCGGCACCCATACACTAGGTTCCGATCCTGGGATCCTACAAGGAGGATTTTCAACATAAATTTGATTCGTAATGAGCATAACCATAAGCATAACCCACGAACAATAACCATAAGAACACCATTACAAAATCTACTATGATAAAAAACTTTAAAGTACAATGCGTATGAAGGGAAATACAAGACAATAAAGCTGAAACTCTGGAAGCTCTGCAGCACGCTCCTGTTCCTGAACTGCTACTACCTAGTGTCACCTGCACGTAATGGTCGTGCATAAGCTTATAAAAAGCTTAGAGGGTGGTGAAAGTGTGTGCATATGGTAGAAATGCAAGTTTGTAATATCAGAGTAATGTGGAAATGCCGGTAAGCCCATGAATGTCATCAGTCATACCAAGGCTATGCAATGCAAGGCTTAAAGCTATCGGCCATATCAAGACCATGCAATGCAAGGAGTGAATGATGTCGGCCATACTAAGGCCATGCGATGTAAGATGTGACTCAACCACACCAGTCTTCATCCGAATCCATATGTCAATGCACTTCATCGCCAAAACATCAAAAAACAGTATAGTTCTCACTCTGGATAATCACCGGGGTCTAGTACACTCAACGCCAGCTTGCCGCCCCTATCCGAGTGCACAACTGGGTGAGTGAAAGAGACCTCACTATTCGCCTGCCAATATCGGGCCCGGCTCCTTGATAGTGGACCTATTCCTCAAGCTGGTCAAACTCAACCTAGAAATTGCCCCCTCACTCAGACGGGTATGGTCATACCCCTTTCCAACCGACGACGACACAATGGGAGACGCGGCCTACTAGTATACGGCCCTCGCATGCTCATACATCCACTCGGTCTTAATATTGGAGTCATCCTCTGGTACCATCGGATTTAGGGATTTTCACCCAGGGACATCTATGGTGCCCCGATGCTAGAAACAGTATATTCGGTATCCAATCCGACCATCCACGATGTGTCTGTGGAGGCCATGACCCTGATGTCGCTAGGGCATACAATAATCACAATCACACAATGCAAAGTGCATGATTCATGCAGTCCAATCATGCATCAATCCTACGCATACCGTGCACTCATGTGGGATAACTCTGCCTACCTGGGAGTCCCATAAACCACCTGCACTATGGCATATATAATGGTCAATCACATCTCATAACAAACATACAGATGATGCGTATGGGCATGTATCATGATGCTATGCTGTCACAAACTCATAATCGGCAATGGTAGCCGGTATCGGCAATTGACATCAATAATCAACCTCGACGCAAGGCGGGGTCCATAGATGGGCGGCTGATGATGGATCAACTAAAATCAATAGGGCAAAAGCGTTTAGGTTAACCTACTAAAGAATGATGAGAATGGGCCTAACAAGGCCTAAGGGAAGGTCACAATGTGGACGCCCAACCATCATTGCCCATCAATGTGGACCTTTAACCAACATTGCTCTCAAGGAATGACGCTCATAGGGCCAATCGTATAATGGGCCCATGACCTCATACAAGGGTCTAATATACATCATCATGGGCCTTGTTTATGGGGCATATACACATCACATTGGGCCTCACTCATGGGCCAATATATATAAACATTGGGCTGTATCAAATGGGCCGAATCAATGGGCCAATTCAAATGGGCTGAATCAAATGGGCTGAACAATGGGCCGATTCAAATGGGTTGAATCAATGGGCCGAATCAAATGGGCCGATTTAAATGAGCAGAATCAAATGGGCCGAATCAATGGGCCGATTCAAATTGGTTGAATTAATGGGCCAAATCAAATGAGCCGATTTAAATGGGCCAAATCAAATGGGCCAAGTTGAATGGACCGATCAAATAGGACGATTCCAATACACCATTCATCCATTGTTAGAGATTATTATAGAGCATTATATAAAAAATGAATCATATCCAAAGGATCATCTGGACCATACTACACATAACAGTGGTGATAATAATTCCCACTGTTAAAAATTTAGAGGGCCCACCATAGCATTCATTTCCCATCTAGACTATTCATAAGGTCACAAAGACCTGAACAGTGAGAAAAAAACAAATATCATATTGGTTCAAAACTTCTGTAACCCAAAAGCGGTTTCAATGGTAGGCATTCAATTCCACTGTTTGGTAGTGTGGTCCACTTAATACTAGATTTATCTTATTTTTAATCTCAAGCCTTAGACGAGTTGCCAAATGGATGGATGGTTCAAATGTAATATGATGAGGGTTGAATATTACATATCAGACCCCAATTATTACCTGATTTTACGTACATGATAATGTTTAACGGAGTATTTTAATTATATTTTTGTTGCAGGATGAAATCAGGAGCGTTGATGAAAAAAAAGTACTACAAGCATGAATTTGACACTCCAAAGTCACTAGAGTAAGGGACGCACTCCAGAGAACTAAGACTGAAGAATTTACATGCCAGGGACCCGAGAAAATCAAGCCGTTCACATTAAAAAGGCCCGAAAATGGTCCAGAATGCAAGATCACATGGTTTCTGCCATCCGATTAACTCAACACTTCATACATGGGATGGGAGGCATAAATAAACCGTACACATAAAATTTAAACCATTTCATATCTCGGGAAGTGGTCCAACGGCTAGATCAGCTCTTTAATTCCTTAAGTGGGGCCCACCTGGTCTCTGGATATGCATCAAATTTGGTCTCAACCCATTATGTGAGGAGACAAAACAGATGGTCGGATTAGATTTTGAAAGAAACATTTTAGTGGACCCCATCTTGTGTGACATGTGCATAGTGCACATGTGCACTGTCAGTGCACCGTATGAACCAAGTCGGTCAGCAGCGCTGACCCAACTTTCTTCCTAAAAATGGATGTTTCCGTTTCTGCTGCGTAACTGACGTCCGGAATTGGATTTTTATGGACGCTGGTGAGTCGCCATCATAGCTCAAGGGGACGATCCGATCCGTCCATCATGTAGAGGGGATCGAAAGGATTAAACCTAAGCTGATATTTGTTAACAAAGCAAGAACATGTGTGCGCTACAGAGGTCACAAGCGGACTGCCCTGCGATGTCCAGAATGATTACAGCAAGATTACTACAATGGACCGCGTCCACACAAATCCAAAACCATCCACATGCGGTCGAAAATTCGTCCTGCATCCAATGGACCGATTGTATTTATCAAAATAACATCGAAGTGGGCCCCACCATCAGAACAGCGTGAGAAAATTCGGAGGCCCCCTGTTTTCGCTCGCACGGATGCTGTTCGACTTTTTCGTGGCCCACCATACTTGATCAGATAAAAGATCTGATCCGTCCATCATGTAGAGAACTCGGAAACGTCCTAAGGGACGGTATTTATTTGGAAACTGAGCAAGGAAAGATGGGCTGTTTTGCGTCTGATCTTGGCTGTGTAAAGAAGTTATGCACGCTGGTGCGTAAAGACCTTCCTACTGACTCTTTGTACGCATCCCAGCACAGCTCTGCACTACACCTAAGAACTATAAAAGAGAAAGAAAAGGCTCGTTTGAGAGGAAGAGGGGAATACAAGGAAGAGGTTCGTTTTGGAGAGAAGAAAGCAAGAGAGAAGATAGGAGTGTGTGGCTGGACGTGGATCTGAGAACTGAGAAGATCCAGAGGAGAAGATCCAGAGAAGAGAAAGAGAAGAAAAGAGAAGAAAGAGGGAGAGCTTGGTTGGACGTAGTGCAAAGCAAAATATGTGGACGTGCTCTTCATCACTTACATCTTCCTTCTCTAAATCTATGCTACATTCCATGGATTTTTAATTTCTTAGCTAGGGCTGAGATGAAGCCCCTAATTTGAATAACCCTTGTTATGTGTTGATTTCATGTTGATTTAATTGATTTGTTTCTTTCTTTGGTGTACTTGACTGGAATTTTCGTACTTCTCCATGCTATGAGTTTAACCAAAATCTAGTTATGGATACTGTTTGGAATATTGTTCTAGGCGCTTGTGTCTGACCATGAACAGGTTTCCTATAGGGGAAGAAACAGGAATCTACATCTCTCCATGCCTGACCATGGATGGAAAGATGTGATCCATATGCTTTAAGGAATTATACATTCTGTGTGCCCGGCCAAGGACATAGAGTGCGCTGTATTTATTTTGATATTAATTTGAATTAGGGTGAATCAACGGGTAGAACATGGTTTATGATAATTAGGGGTGGATTCGAAAGTCCTAGTCTTCTTCTTGATTGAATTTTCCTTATTGCTCTTGGTTATTTTTTCATTGATTTTTGTTTAGTTTACTCAATTACCATCTCAAATATTTGTTGGATTAGTTAAGAAGAGTCTTTAATTTTGAATTGTGACAACCAGTCCTCGTGGGAACGATCTCGTAATACGTACCATATCTACATCTGATTCGTATACTTGCAAGTCTAAAATTATTTAAATCAGGTTGGTTTAAATAAAACACCAAGTTTTTAGCGCCGTTGCTGGGGACTGTTTCGGTCCAATTGGATTTAGGATTCTCTCTTATCATAATTCATAGTCTTAGGTTTTTTACTTTAGGTTAAATTTTTTTTTTTTTTTTTTAGAAACTAACCTATTTCCTGTTTTGTAGGGACCTGACATAAATTACTAATTTGGTAATCTCTTTCCAAATTTTCTATTTTTTTCTAATTTCTATTTTTAGAATTATGGTTTTATTTTTTTTTTTAGAAATTTTCTATTTCTAGGCTATTTTTTTTTTTTTAGAAATTTCCTATTTTCTAATTTTAGATTTTGATTCTTCTTTCAAGTAACTTTCTATTTTCTAGTTTTAGAAATTTTTTCCCTTTTTAGAAACTAACTTAGCTTTTTATTTCTAAAGATTGGAAACTTTCTTTTTTAGAAATTAACCGTTGCTTAGGATTTTTTCTAGCATTATTTTAGGAAATTCAATTTATTTCTGTTATGTCTACAGGAATTGAGGAAGGAAGCTGCTAAATAAGATTGTCTTCAAAAGGAGGAGCTCTCAAATCTTCAGACATTCATCATCTCCTTTTTCCGGGTTCTTCCTTCCAATTCTCGTTTACATAGCTTTCTCTTGTTTTTAGGAATTCATAACTTTTTATTTTTAGTTTTATTCATCTTAGGTTGCATCTTAGTTTAGTTTTCTTTCTTATATTGATAACATAGTTTATGCTAGGACGTAGATCTCTGAAAATAGAACTAGCACCTTTCGATCCTGAAATAGAAAGAACCTTTCGTAGAAGATTTAGAAACATCCTATTTGAAATGGCGGAAGAGAATGGAACTAAAGCTCTTAGAGATTATTCAGCTCCTGTCCAATTCAATGCGCCTTCATGTATAGTGTTGCCTGCCACCACGGCAGCACACTTTGAACTTAAACCTGGGGTCATACAATTGTTGCCCTCCTTTTATGGTTCAGATAAGGAGGATCCATATCATCATGTGAAAGAATTCTTAGACATTTACTCCACCTTTAAGTTCCAAAACTTTTCAGACGATTCAATCTGTTTGCGCCTTTTTCCTTTTTCTTTGAAGGATAAGGCGAAAGCATGGTTGAATTCTCTAGGAGTTGGGTCTATCACTACATGGGACCAACTGTCTAAGAAGTTCTTAAACAAGTTCTTCCCGGTTCACAAAACTAATGCCCTCCGTAGAGAAATTACGAATTTCACACAAAAAGAGGGTGAGCACTTTCATGAATGTTAGGAAAGATAGAAGGATTTACTTCTTAAATGTCCACACCATGGTTTTGAAAAGTGGCAACAGGTTCAATACTTCTATGACGGTCTGACACCCCAAAACCGTCGCATGGTTGATGCCACCAGTGGAGGGTCATTCATGACCAAAAGTGATGTCGAAGCTTGGAATTTCTTTGAAACCTTGTGTGAAAACTCCCAGCAATGGGACTATTCAAATAGAGGTGAAAGAAGTCCTCAACCACTGAAGAAAGGGGGTATATATGAGGTAGGAGTCACACCTGATCTTTATGCCAAAATTGATAGCCTGACAAAGAAAGTGGATGCTTTAATGTTAAACAATGGACCTCCACAAACAACTCAAGTCGAGTCATGTGCCATATGTTCTAGTCTCGCCCATCCTACGTAGTCTTGTCCATCTAGTTCAGCATTTCCAGAATTTCTCTCTGAACAAGTACATGCTATGAACACCTTTCGGAGAACTGAGAATGATCCTTACTCAAACACCTACAATCCAGGATAGGCTAGACATCCAAATTTCTCTTGGGCAAAAGGACCACAACAAGGAGGACCATCTGGAAATCCTCCTATGCAATCTTACTCCCAAGTTGGCAGTCAACAACCTCAGCAGTTCCCACAGTATCAACAAGTACCTCCACAATCTAGGAAACCATCTCTTGAGGATACACTCAATCTTTTTATGTAGAGTTCACTTCAATTTCAAAAAGACACCCAACATACTTTACTAGCTAACCAGCAGAGTTTACATGCAAATGCGCAATCCATTACCAAGCTGGAAGTATAGTTGGGTCAACTTGCTGCCACATTGAGTGAGAGAGAGAAGGGCAAGTTCCCTAGTCAACCTGTGGTAAATTCAAAAGGACAGTATGAGATTGGCTCTAATTCAAACCAAGAACAATATCATGAGCAAGCCAAATCAATCATTACCCTTAGGTCCGGTAAACAGATTAAGAACAAAGTAGAGATGCCTAGGGAAGAATCAAATTCCAAATCAGAAGATCAAAAGGAAGCAAACAGACATACTAATGCATCGAAAGCCCAAAAGCACTCTGACTCTCCAGGAACCACTCATGTGCCATCTTGTGTGCCTAAAGCACATTTTCCTCAACGTCTGGCACCGGTTAAGAAAGGAAACAACTTTAATGAGATATTGGACATGTTTAAGCAAGTCCAAATCAACATTCCGTTGCTTGATGCTATCAAGCAAGTCCCTGCTTACGCTAAGTTTCTTAAAGATTTATGCACTCAAAAGCGTAAGATGAATGTTCATAAGAAGGTCTTCCTTGCAGAGCAACTCAGCTCTATGATTCAAAACAACACTCCTCCTAAATTTAGGGATCCAGGAGCTCCTACCATTTCTTGTGTCATAGGAGAGCATAAGGTTCAGAAAGCGTTGCTTGATTTAGGGGCCAGTGTCAATTTGTTACCATATTCGGTCTATGAGCAGCTAGGACTTGGTGAGCTGAAACCAACTAAAATAACATTACAACTAGCTGATAGATCTATCAAGGTGCCCCGTGGTATTATTGAAGTTATGCTAATCCAGGTTGACAAGTTTTATTTTCCAGTGGATTTCATCGTTCTAGATACTCAACCTGTCCAGAATCCTACAAGTCAAATCCCTGTTATCTTAGGACATCCATTCTTGGCCACATCCAATGCTATCATAAATTGCAGGAATGGAGTTATGAAGTTGTCCTTTGGTAACATGAAGATCAAGCTCAACGTTTTCAATGCTGCACAACAACCAGCAGACTCGGAGGATATATGTGAAGTGGACATGATTGAGAGTCTAGTGCATGAATCTTTCCTTCAATCTTCTAAAGACGCACTTGAGACTTGCTTAGCACATTTTGGCATGGATTTTGACATAGAGAATTCCATCCAAGAAGTCAATACATTACTCGATTCTACTCCTATAATGGAGACTGTCAAATGGAAAGCGAAAGTGGAACCTCTTCCACCCTCTGAGTCTAAACCGGTCCCATCTATTGAGAAACCACCTGAACTTGACCTTAAACAATTGCCTGAAAACCTTAAGTATGCATTTTTAGGTCCGTCTGAGACCCTACCTATCATCAGAATGTCTAACCTTGAGAAGGAACAGAAGAACAAGTTGCTTAAAGTGCTTAGAGAATATAAGGCAGCTATTGGGTGGACGATAGAGGACATGAAGGGAGTAAGCCCCACTTTGTGTATGCATCATACTGATCTTGAAGAAAATACAGAAACATCGCGTGAAATGCAAAGGGGGCTTAAACCTAACATAAAAAAGGATGTTCAAGTGAAGGTGCTTAGATTGTTAGATGTTGGTATCATTCCAATGGAGGTGCTTAGGTTGTTAGACGTGAAAGAAGTCATTCGAGCGGAGGTGCTTAAATTGTTGAATGTCTACCCCATTTCAAATAGCACGGTTCAAGTTGTTCCCAAAAAGTCTGGGATTGGTTAATCAAGATGTTGAGGAAATTTAGTTGGCGGACCCAAGTTATCAAGATTGATTAGGTCATGGTCCATTCTTGTCTGGCTGAAGACGTTAAACTTAGCGCTCCTGGGAGGCAACCCATCTTTTCATTCCATTTCACTTTTTTTTTTCATTCATTAGTTCAATGTTTGTGGGTAGCATTGCTGCAAACCCTCACGAGACTACAACTCGTCCACTAGGGGCAACCTAGGGGTTTAAAGGCTTGTTGCATATGCTAAATGCAATCGAGAGCACCTGCGAAAGTGGTATAGATAGAATTTTCTTTTTACGTTTTTATCATTTTGCTTTTGTTGATTTCTCTCTTATGCTAACTTGCTCTTACATGGATATTTTTTTTAGAAAGCCTCTAGATTCTTTCATACAGGTATTATTTGTCCATTACTCCTCTTTTACTTTCGTTGTCCCATGTGCATAGCATGCTTATTTCTTTTACATTGAGGACAATGTAGATTTTAGGTTGGGGGTGGGCGATTAGATTACCTCATCAGTATTTTCTTGGTCTTGAGCACAAATTGTGAAAATTTTTAAATTTTTCTGGAATTTCTTATGCATTTGAAGTGATTGTGAAGGATAAGGGTGATTTTAAAGGTACAGAATGTCGGTAATTTATAACTCTTGGATTCAGCCATTCGTTAGATTTCACAGTTAAGTTTGAATTGTTAACCCATGATTAGAACTTTTAAACATTGATTGATTCATGATCTCACATATCACATCTCGGTTGCACATTAAGTTTCCATTTCAACATTGAATGATTAACTTGGTAATCACTAAGCATGAAAAGAACCAGCCTGAAATTTTTAGCTTCGGTCTATAACTAAGAATTGAGAGAAAGCGTAAGTCATATAATCTTCACCATAGGTTTGCTTCCTATAAGTGTAGATTCGATTCCCTATGGTTGTCATTTGAAAAGGGTTAGCTGTACAATCTTTACCATAGGTTTGCTCCCTATAGGTGAGGATTTGATTCCCTTCCTTGGCGTTACTGTTCATGAAAAAAAATCAAAGACTGATAGAATGAAAAGTTAATCTGTAAGGCAAGTGTTGGTTTCAGTTGTCATGCATTCTGTTGTTAATTACTAATGATATCATGAAATTGAAAATTGGATCTCTTAATGATAGTAAGCCGAGATTACACTATACACTCATGAAACTCAATGTTTAGAATATTCTAACTAATGGAATAATATTTTGAAATTGATTATGAAGTTTACCGTGAGCATGATTCTAGAAAGAAAAATTCTGTGCACCGTTCATGAATCTTAGAATTTTCATGCCTCGACGATCTGTTCACAAGTCACTCGGGTTCACAGGAATTGTCAAGTATTTCTGAAATTATTTTTCGCATGTTTTGCTCGGGACTAGCAAAATGCTGGTTGGGGGTTGTGATGAGGGTCGAATATTACATATCAGACCCCAATTATTACCTGATTTTACGTACATGATAATGTTTAACGGAGTATTTTAATTATATTTTTGTTGCAGGATGAAATCAGGAGCGTTGATGAAAAAAAAAGTACTACAAGCATGAATTTGACACTCCAAAGTCACCAGAGTAAGGGACACACTCCAGAGAACTAAGACTGAAGAATTTACATACCAAGGACCCGAGGAAATCAAGCCGTTCACATTAAAAAGGCCCGAAAATGGTCCAGAATGCAAGATCACATGGTTTCTGCCATCCGATTGACTCGAAACTTCATACATGGGATGGGAGGCATAAATAAACCGTACACATAAAATTTAAACCATTTCATATCTCAGGAAGTGGTCCAACGGCCAGATCAGCCCTTTAATTCCTTAAGTGGGGCCCACCTGGTCTCTGGATATGCATCAAATTTGGTCTCAACCCATTATATGAGGAGACAAAACAGATGGTCGGATTAGATTTTGAAAGAAACATTTTAGTGGACCTCATCTTGTGTGACATGTGCATAGTGCACATGTGCACTATCAGTGCACCGTATGAACCAAGTCGGTCAGCAGCGCTGACCCGACTTTCTTCCTAAAAACGGATGTTTCCGTTTCTGCTGCGTAACTGATGTCCGGAATTGGATTTTTACGGACGTTGGTGGGTCGCCATCATAGCTCAAGGGGACGATCCGATCTGTCCATCATGTAGAGGGGATCGAAAGGATTAAACCTAAGCTAATATTTGTTAACAAAGCAAGAACACGTGTACGCTACAGAGGTCACAAGCGGATTGCCCTGTGACGTCTAGAATGATTACAGCAAGATTACTACAATGGACCGCGTCCACATAAATCCAAAACCATCCATATGCAGTCAAAAATTCGTCCTGCATCTAATGGACGGATTGTATTTATCAAAATAACATCGAAGTGGGCTCCACCATCAAAACAGCGTGAGAAAATTCGCAGGCCCCCTGTTTTCGCTCCCACGGACGCTGTCCGACTTTTCCGGGTGGTTGTGGCCCACCATACTTGATCAGATAAAAGATCTGATCCGTCCATCATGTAGAGAACTCGAAAACGTCCTAAGGGACGGTATTTATTTGGAAACTGAGCAAGGAAAGATGGGCTGTTTTGTGTCAGATCTTGGCTGTGTAAAGAAGTTATGCACGCTGGTGCGTAAAGACCTTCCCACCGACTCTTTGTACGCATCCCAGCACAGCTCTGCACTGCACCTAAGAACTATAAAAGAGAAAGAAAAGGCTCGTTTGAGAGGAAGAGGGGAATACAAGGAAGAGGTTCGTTTTGGAGAGAAGAAAGCAAGAGAGAAGATAGGAGTGTGTGGCTGGACGTGGATCTGAGAACTGAGAAGATCCAGAGGAGAAGATCCAGAGAAGAGAAAGAGAAGAAAAGAGAAGAAAGAGGGAGAGCTTGGTTGGACGTAGAGCAAAGAAAAATATGTGGACGTGCTCTTCATCACTTACATCTTCCTTCTCTGAATCTATGCTACATTCCATGGATTTTTAATTTCTTAGCTAGGGCTGAGATGAAGCCCCTAATTTGAATAACCCTTGTTATGTGTTGATTTCATGTTGATTTAATTGATTTATTTCTTTCTCTGGTGTACTTGACTGGAATTTCTGTACTTCACCATGCTATGAGTTTAACCAAAATCTAGTTATGGATATTGTTTGGAATATTATTCTAGGCGCTTGTGTCTGACCATGAACAGGTTTCCTATAGGGGAAGAAACAGGAATCTACATCTCTCCATGCCTGACCATGGATGGAAAGATGTGATCCATATGCTTTAAGGAATTATACATTCTGTGTGCCCGGCCAAGGACATAGAATGCGCTGTATTTATTTTGATATTAATCTGAATTAGGGTGAATCAACAGGTAGAACAAGGTTTATGATAATTAAGGGTGGATTCGAAAGTCCTAGTCTTCTCCTTGATTGAATTTTCCTTATTGCTCTTGGTTATTTTTCCATTGATTTTTGTTTAGTTTACTCAATTACCATCTCAAATATTTGTTGGATTAGTTAAGAAGAGTCTTTAATTTTGAATTGTGACAACCAGTCCTCGTGGGAACGATCTCGTAATACGTACCATATCTACATCTGATTCGCGAGTTTAAAATCATTTAAATCAGGTTGGTTTAAATAAAACACCATAATACATCAGAGGGCCCCACAGAACTAGCTGCCAAGATGCAGCAGCTGTGGCTGCTGGCCCACCGTCCATCAGACGGACGGTGTGGATCACCAAAAGATGGACAGTTTGGATGGAACACATCCATCAGGTGGGGCCGTAAATGGCACCATCTAAATGGATGGTGCAAATGAAATACATACACTGCGGTGGGTCCCACCAGAACTTGCTGATGTTTACTTCACAGTAGTGAGCTGTGTGGAGTATGCCAACCAATCCGTTCATCAGGTGAGTCCCACACACATGGCCCACCATAGCATTGTGTAATATAAAATATTATATTATATAATAATATATATCATATATGTATATATACACGTGTGTGTGTGGGAGGGTGGGAGTGTTAGCGTCCAGAAGGCTGAACGTCCCTCCAACGGATGGTCTGGATCAATACACCAAGGTAGGGTCCCACATGCTGGATGGACGACGATGATAAAGCACATATATCAGGGCATGGCCCACTATCCAGAAATTTGGACGGTGTGGACCAGCCATTCATCACGTTGATGGACGGTGGGTGTAACACATACATCACAATGGCCCCACACATCCCGCATAAGTGCTGGGGCCCACCTCAGATGGACGGTGTGGGTGAAACCCACTCATCAGTGCGTGTTACACAACATCATCCAAATGGACGGTGCAGATACAAACTAATTACATCAAGGTGTGTCCCATGCAGGGCCCACCCTACTATATATATATTTTATTCATTTTTAAAAAAAATCAACTTACTGCTTGTATAACTAGGACCGGCAGCTGCTGGACAATCAGTCCAGTAGCATGCCATAAGAGATGGACGGCGTGGGTGAGCTCCATACGTCAGGTGGGTCCACATGTGCATGGCCTACCATCTGATCAGGCTCCTATATGTGGTTCGCCCTCATCCGGGTCTGCAAAAGGCAGCAGCAAGGTGGGTCTCACGATCGGACTGTGTGAATCATCATACATGCTCATGGTGGGCCATCACAAGAGAGAGAAAGAGAGAGAGGGAGAGAGAGAGAGACGTGCGATGGAGGGACCCCGCCACTATGGGTCCCTCTAGCTTACAAGACATACATCAACATGGGTCCCATCACAAGTGGGCCCTAAATGAAATTCAACGGTGGATCACCCACCTATCGGCCTTCTTCCTTAGCTCCTTAGACTCCTATGCTCCTTGCCTTTAATTTTGATGGAGGATGATGAAGAATGAATGGTTGAGATGAGAGATGAGAGGGTGGGAAAGTGAGCCACACATGTTTTTTGGAAAGCTTGGGGAGTTCAAACGTTGGGGCTTGGGTTGCTTGGGAGTGAAGAGAGAAATGAGAGGGAGAGAGAAGTGATGGGTGAAAAGGGATGGGATGATAGGTGATGGGTGATGGGTGGAGTGGAGTTGTAAGAAAGGGATGGGTGGAGAGAGAGTTGAATTTGTGAATGGGAGAGAGATGGGTTGCTTGTACTTGACTTGTACTTGTGATAGGATATGTACTTAACATTGATTGATTGATTGATTAATGGGAAATGTTGTAGAGATTCTCTCAGAATTCGCAATGTGCGACGTTTCTTTGGAATGAACATGGGCCCACATCTCCTGGCCCAGGTATCAGATCAGTGCGCGAGTCACGGCGTTGGAACCGTGGTAATGGCGCGATCACTAGGGTACAAGTTTCGAGTCAAGTTGACTTCGGTATGAAGGACTCGGCTTAGGATCGCGCGTAAACGTCAGATACAGGTCGAGGGTTGCCGGAATTTGATTGGAAAGACCGTGGAAGCCTATGGAACGGTACGATCTAGGATACAGGTCTTACATGGTGGACAAAGGCTATAAATATGGGTTCTTTGAGGAGTTCTAAATTTAGATTAGGTTTTAAGAAGTAGAGCTAAAGGGTAAAGCAGGCTTCCAAGAGTTTTTCTTCATTCCTTATTTATTTTTAATGCTTTCTTTAAGAGATTTAGTTTCAATCATGTCTATGGTTGGCTAAACCTCTTAGATAGGGCTAAGAGGTGAAGCTTGTAGCTTGTTGGGATGATTTTCATGCTTTGATTCTAGTTTTTCTTGAACCTCATTGATTTCTAGTTTGATTTTAAGGAATATTTTTAGTTTTCTATGATTTATTGTGACTTAAATTACAACAGATGTTATGATAGCTTCTTTTCCTATTTTGATATTGTGAGATTGGTAAACCATGTTGTTCACCATCGTCTCCTGGGCATGGTAGGATGATGGAACCTTTTTAATCATAACAATACTCCTTCATGTGTGGCTAGGTCAATGAAAATTTTAAATTTGGTTTAATTGCTTCATTTTCCAATTGTATATAATAGGACTCTAATTCCAATTGTGTTTCTTGAATCAAAGTAAGGTAGTATCCTGATAGCTACAAATGGATCCTTGGCACTCTAGTTCCCTTTTGATTATTGAAATCCCATTCACAATTACTCTCTTTTATTTCAAATTTAGATTTATATCTTTTTCTAGTTCCAGTTCTAATTATTTTAGAATACGTACAACTTTAGTACCTCTGGATTCGACCTCAGTCTCACAGAGTTATTACTACATTGTGACCCTGCACTTGGGGTTGTGAACAAGTTTTTGGCATCGTTGCTGGGGACTACGACTGTGCTTTTTCTTAGATTAATTGGTATTAGAATTAGATTAAGATTAGGGTTAATTTCTGCTATGCTTTTAGGTTAGGGTTTTATGTTTTTAGAAACTAACTTTGTTTTCTGTTTTGTAGAATCCTAACATAGCAATCCTAATTGGGTAACTTCTCTCAACTCTCTCTTATCTTTTTAGATTTCTTATTTACTGTAGTTTTTAATTTTCCTTTTGAGGTTTAATTTTTTAGTTACTTGAGGGCTGTGAGTGTTTCATGCCTAAGTGGGTTCGTGACAACACTCTCCGTCTCTTGAGTGAAGGAGGATTAGTTGAAGGGTTGCCTATCCATCACCGGATTAGACACCACCTTAGATCCTCTGAGTCAGTAGAAGTGATAACTGCACTTCAACCTCAACACCCACTTGAGGAGGCCCATGATGAGAATGAGGTGCATCATGCACCTCGCCTCATACTTTATGTGATTATTTACAATTGGTGGGGGTGAGTACACCTTCCTGCATGATATTCCCATTCAATGTAGGAACCATGGATGTTAAACCGGGGGTGAATCAACTCCTTCCTAAGTTTCATGGACTAGAATCTGAAAGTCCATACTTGCATATGAAAGAGTTTGATGAGATAATATCTACATTACACTTCCCAAATGTGTCTAAGGACACAGTAAGACTGAAATTGTTTCCATTCTCTTTGAAAGAAAAGGCTAAGTCATGGTTACATTCCTTAAGACCATAGTCTATTGGCACATGGGATGAGATGATAAGGGAGTTCTTTAAAACGGTCATCTCATATCATAAAACAAATACCTTAAGGAAAGCAATTATGAATTTTGCATAAAAAGAAGATAAGACCTTCTTCCAATGTTGGGAGCGATTTAAGGATATCATAAATTCATGTCCACAACATGACTATGAAACATGACAGATAACAAGCTTTTTCCTATGAAAGAGTGACCTCATCTATGCGCCAATTTATGGAGATTATCTGTAATGGGGAATTCATGAACAAGGAAGCTGATGATTCATGGGATTATTTTGATAAACTTGCTGAAAACGCGCAATCATGGAATACCTCCTCAAGAACCACCACTTCTAAGCCTACTTAATCGAAGGAAATGGGAGGAATTTATATTTTAAAAGAAGAAGATGATGTAAATACAAGATTGGCCAAACTAACAAGAAAAGTCGAGGCCATGGAACTTAAAAAGGCCGCAAAAACCGAAAAGGCTGTGGAAGTTGTTTGTGGTATTTGTGCTTGCAACATACATACAACTGAAAATTGTCCAACAATTACTGCTTTTTAAGAGATATTGAATGAGCAATCAAATGTCGTAAACAACTACCAAAGACCTTTCAAAGGACCCACCTCAAATCCATACAACTCCAGCTGGAGAAACCATCCAAATTTCAGTTGGGGGAATGGACAAACAACTAACCCACAAGAGGCCCTTACTTAATTTTTAAATCAAAAGAGGCCTCAGGAGGATATGGTTCAAAAATTCATGCAAAAGTAAGAGCTATTCAAAGAGAATATGGTACAAGCATTATAGGATCTCAAAACAACAATGGGAATGTTTCCATCATCCAACCCCTCCCCAATCCAAAACCACAATGTGAAATTAGTGACCTAAGCTCTTCAAATCAGATGGAGCAGGCTAAGTCTATCACCTCTCTTAGGAGTGGTTAGATTGTTGTCAAACCCATTTCAGCAATGGCTGAAAAGCCTAAGGACCCGAAAGAAATTGAGAATGATAGACCTAACAATGCCCCACATGAGGAAGAACCAGAAAGAGTGAGTAGGTCGATTGCGCCATTCCCTCAGCAGTTGATTACACTAAAATCTGTAGCTAACTCACATGATATTCTAGAGGTGTTGAAATAAGTGAAAGTTAACATCCCTCTGCTGGATGCTGTGAAACGAATCCCCTCTTATGCCAAATTTCTTAAAGATTTATGTACAACCAAGAGATGACAGAGTATTCAAAAGAAAATTTTTCTGACAGAAAAAGTAAGTGCCATCCATAAGCAAGATGTGCCATAAAAATATAAAAATCCTGGTAGCCCAACTATCACTTGTATAATTGAGAATCACCAGATTAAGCACGCACTTCTTGACTTAGGAGTGAGCATTAATTTAATTCCTTTCTCAGTATACGAACAATTGGGTCTAGGTGAATTAAAATCCTCCCGGACCACATTACAACTTGCTGATCATTCAGTCCATGTACCAATATGGATGATCAAAGATGTGTTGGTCCAGGTTGACAAATTCTACTATCCAGTAGATTTTATCATCCTAGATACTCAACCTATTATAGATATAAGCACTCAGATCCCCATCATCCTTGGTTACAACTTACTGATCGTTTAGTCCATGTACCGAGAGGGATGATCAAAGATGTGTTGGTCCAGGTTGACAAATTCTACTATCTAGTAGATTTTATCATCCTAGATACTCAACCTATTGTAGATATAAGCACTCAAATACCCATCATCCTTGGTCGCCCATTCCTTGCTACATCCAATGCCATTATCAACAGTAAGAATGAAATTATGAATTTGTCTTTCAGGAATATGATGTTGGAGCTTAATATCTTTTTTAACATGAGAAAACAGTCAAGGATGTTGATAATATCCACAACATTAGCTTAATAGATTCTTCGTGAAAGATAAAGCACTTCTGACTCTATTCTCTGACCCTCTAGAGACATTCTTGGCACACTCCCTTAATTTAGATGATGACATGATTAGGTAGATGAATGCCTTGCTTGATTCTGCGATGGTACTTGAAGTTAACCAGTGAAGGCCACAATTTGAGAAATTTCCTCAAACTGATGTAGTACCTCTATTGTCATCTTATTTATAATTTAAAATTAGAAATGTACTCAAATGTTCACTATGCAAGTAGAACTCTAAATTCTGCCCAAGTGAACTACTCTACTACAGAGAATGAACTCTTAACCGTAGTGTTCGCTTTGGATAACTTTAGGTCCTACTTGATTGGATCCAAGATCATTTACACTGATCATATGACGCTGAAGTATCTTCTTTTAAGAATGATGTTAAGCCCCAGTTGATAAGATGGATCCTTCTACTTCTAGAGTTCAACATAGAAATATGAGATGAAAAGGGAGTAGAGAATGTAGTGGTTGATCATATCTCTAGGCTTGATCTTCTTGATTCCTTAAGCTGACACCGATAAATGACATATTCCTTGACAAACAATTATTTAAACTCTCCCGTTACCTTGGTTTGCTGACATTACAAATTATCTTGCCACAGGTTTCACGTCAACATATTGGACTGCGTAAGATAAAAAGAAATTCTTCACTAAGGTACATAAATTTTTCTGGAATGATCCTTATCTGTTTAAATATTGTCCAGACCAAACTCTAAGGAGATGTGTGCCAGACAATGAACATCAGAGTGTTATCTCCTTTTGCCACTCTCAGGCTTGTGGTGGTCACTTTTTTGCTAAAAAGTTCACGGTGAAAATTCTGCAGTGCGGCTTTTACTAGTCCACTATATTCATAGATACTCATGAGTTTTGTAAAGCTTGTGAGCATTGTCAGAAATTGAGAGGATTGTCTCGTCGAAATATGATGCCACTAAACCCAATTCTTATCATTGAAGCATTTGATTGTTGGAGCATCGATTTCATGGGACCATTCCCCCAATCCTTTGGAGATAATTATATTTGATTGGCAGTAGACTATGTCATTAAGTGGGTTGAAGCGATCCCGTGCTGGAACATTAATGATCATCAAACAATCATTAGATTCTTAAATGAAAATATCCTTTTCTGGTTCGGAACACTTCGGGCCATCATTAGTGATGGAGGTTCACACTTTTGTAATTGGCTATTTGAGAACTTAATGAAGAAATATGACATCTCTCATAAAGTGAGCACTCTATACCACCCGCAGACAAGTGCACAGGCTAAGATTTTCAACGAGAAAATTAAACAAATTCTAGAGAAAACGATTAAACCTGACCATAAGGATTGGTCAATTTGCTTGACTAATGCTTTATGGGCTTACCATGCAGCTTTTAAGACCCCCACTGGTATGTCCCCCTTTAGACTAGTCTATGGGATAGCTTGCCACTTGCTTGTGGAGTTGGAGCATAAAACCTACTGGGCTATCAAAAATCTGAATTTTAACTTGGATAACGCTGGCTCGCTGCACAAGATTCAATTGAATGAACTTGAAAAAATCTAGAACAACACATACAAGAACTCGAGAATTTACAAGGATAGGACGAAGGTGTTCCATGACCGGAACATCTCTTGGAAATCATTCATAACTAGTCAAAAAGTCATTCTGTATAATTCTCGGTTACATCTTTTCTCGGGTAAGCTTCGATCTCGTTAGATGGGTCCCTTCATTGTTATTACTGTTTATCCTCATGGGGCCGTCGAGATAAAGAATCTGACGAACGACAATATTTTCAAGGTAAACAGACATCATCTCAAGCCATTTGTTGAGAAGTTTAATTCAGAGGATATGTCTATGCCTCTGATTGATCCTGTGTACTAGGATTGACATCCTAGTCTGATGGAGGTGTAGTTAGGTTTATTGCTTTCATAGGATTTAGGATTAGGATAGTTTGTTATTCAAGTTGTTTAGTCTTCGTACTAACCCATTTACATGTAAAGAATTTTATAAAAGCTTCAATTCTCCTTCTTTAGGTACTACCTTTCCATCACTTCTCCATTCTTTTTGTTGTCTCATGTGCATTGCATGCTTATATCTTTTACATTGAGGACAATGTAGATTTTAGGTTAGGGGTGTGGATTAGGTAAACTAATCAATATTTTCTTAGGCTTTGAGCAGAAATTGTTGAAAATTTTCAATTTTTTCAAGTAAAAGAACTATTTGAAAAATAAAAGTTTGAGTATGATGATAAGATAGAGATTGAATTTTGAATTATTGGAGTTTGATCAAATAAGTAGACTATCACTCATGTTCTTTCATTCAATTCATTAAGAGGAAGTTTGAATATCGTGTTGATCTAAATCACGAGACACATTCAATTTATTATCTGTGAATTGTGCTAGAATTTCTGATTGTTAGTATGTGAATCATTGATAGATGTTGAGAATTAAGTCTGAAGAATTTTATTCACCTTAAAGAGATGAAAAGAACCAGTTAAAAAATAGAGAGATAGACAAAAAGATCATGTATAATGAAAAGACTGGAAAGGAATGAAAAAAATAAAAAGTCTGAAAAGAATGAAGATGAAAAGAACGAAAAGAAGAATGAATAAAAAGGGACCGTTGATATAAAATCAAAAAATGGAAAAAGAAGGAAAAGGGGATAAGTTCGGAATCAGCTCTTGATTATTCAGTTAATCTTGAGGTGATGAGCATGACTAATATTATGAAATGATAGTATTTTTATGGAAAGTAAGTTGGAATTCACTAAGCACATTGGAAAAACTTGATATATGAACTTATACTCTTAAGAGATTGATGAAGAACCTTTTTGATTGATTGCTCGTGTGATTCAGCTCTAGGTTTTCAAAATTTCACACTCACCTCTTTGGATAATACTCATTCGTACTTGTTTGCACAAAAGATTATTTTCTAAAAGAGGTTTGAACATTGAGAATTGAAGATTATGTCACACATGTTTTGCTTGAGACTAGCAAAATGCTGGTTGAGGGGTGTGTTGAGTGTCAAATATTATATATTTTTCCCTATTTATATCTTGGTTTTATGAACATGATAATGTTTAATGGGTATATTTTATACATGTTTGTATTGCAAGGTGAATTTGAGAACTTGGATTAAAAAGAATGTTAAAAGCATGGATTTGATGCTCAAGAATCACCAAGGCAAGGGATGGATCTTAGGAGACCAAGATTGAAGATTTCAAGACCCTAAGATTTAAGGAAACCAAGTGGAGAAGGAAGTCGAAAGTGTAAATGCGAAAATTCACAAAATCTAAACTTCACTGTCTAAGTCATCGACCACCGGTCGATGACATTGAAGAATTACATGAAAATTAAGTTGGTTGCTGGACAAATTAGATGCAGTTCTCAATGACATTGAAGCCTTGTTCAATTGCTCGAAGACCTGATCAATGACATCGAAGGTAGTTCGATGACATCGACATTTTTACAGATTTCTGAAGCAACTCCTTGAAACGCTCTTGACACATTCTCGATTACTCAAACAACCTTTGATGACATTGAAAGACTGTTAGATGACATCGAAGGTATGTTCAATGATATGAAGAGTAATGCAGTGCAAAAAGGAGTGACTTCTAAATTCAAGTTACGTTCGATGACATTGTTGAGTGTCAAATATTGCATATTTCTCCTTGTTTATATGTTAGTTTTATGAACATGATAATGCATAATGGATATATTTTATACATGTTTGTATTGCAAGGTGAATCTGAGAGCTTGGAATGAAAAGAATGCTAAAAGCATAGATTTGATACTCAAGAATCACCAAGGCAAAGGATGGATCTTAGGAGACTAAGAATGAAGAATTCACATGCCCAAGATCCAAGGAAGCTAAGTACAAAGGATGAAGAAATGACTCAAAAGATTTTAGAATTCGTAGCAGAAAAATGACAGGTTCGGTCTGACCGAACCCAAGTTCGATCCGACCGAAATTGTCGAAAATAGTCCAGCGACTAAGATGAAATTTAGAGCTAATTTGGTTTGATCAATGGATAATTTGGTCTAACCGAACCCAAGTTCGGTCCGACTGAAGGAAGGATTTAGTGAGATCGAAAGTGCACAAAAAGCTCCAGCGAAGAACGATGAATTTCGAAGTTAATTCTGCTCAATCGAGGATTAAGTCGGTCCGACCGAAACTTAAGTTTGGTCCTACCGAACACAAGCTCGATGTGACCAAAATCTTGCAACTGCTGAAAAAAATTCTGTCATGATTCAAACTCGACTTCGGTCTGACTGAAGGTGACTTCAGTCTGACCGAACCATAATGTGGCTGTGTAAATTTGAGGCGGTTTCAAGGTTGGTTTGCGGAAATTCCAAGGCGGTGCAAAAGATAGTGTTTCACAACTATAAGTAGGAGTCCCTAGGACATCCCAAACCATCTTTTAGGGTTTAAAGAGTGGAGAAGCCTCCCAAGAGTTTTTTTTTGCCCTCTTCCTTAGTTTATTTTCATATTTTATTTAAGAGTTTTTGTTTAATCATGTCTATGGTTAACTAAACCTTTAGATAGGGCTAAGAGGTGAAGCTCGTAGTGTGTTGGGATGTTTATCTTGCTTTGATTCTTATTTATGTTGAACTTCATTGGTTTCTAGTTTGATATTAAAGGAATATTTTCAGTTTTCTATGATTTATTACGACTCAAATTACAATAGATGTTGTGATAGCTTTAGATATCTTCTTTTCCTATTTTGAGGTTGTGAGATTGGTAAATCTTATTGTTCACCATCGTCTCCTAGAAATAGTAGGGTGATGGAATCCCTTCTAATCATCACAATTCTCCTCCATTGAGAATTAGGTCAATGAAACATTCAAATTTGATTTAAATTGCTTTATCTTCCAATTGGATAGGATATGACTCCAATTCCAATTGTATTCCTCAAATCAAGTAAGGTAGCATCTTGATAGTTACAAGTGGATCCTTGACACCCTAGTTCCTACCTTTATATTCATAAGTTTTAATCAACAGCATTCACACTCACTTGTAATTATTTCAGAATTCAGATTTAAATCTTCTTTTAGTTCTACTTCTAATTATTTCAGAATTCAGAATACATACAAGTTTAGTCCCTATGGATTTGACTTCGGTCTTACCGAGTAATTATTGCATCGCGACCCTACACTTGGTGTTGCGCTGTTGCTAGGGACTATGACTAAATTTTTCTGGAATTAATTAGTTTTGAAATTAGGTTAAGATTAGGGTTAACTTTTTTGTTTTGTTTTTAGATTAGAATTTTTTTCTAAAATTGTTTTTAGAAAGTAACATTATTTTGTGTTTTGTAGATTTTAACACAACAACTCGAATTTGGTAAGCTCTTTCCAATTCTCTCTTATCCTTTTAGATTTTTTATTTGCTTTAGTTTTCTTTCTTCGTAGGTTTAGTTACTTGAGGGCTGCGAGTGTTTCATGCCCAAGTAGGTTCATGACAACACTCTCCGTCTCTTAAGTGAAGGTGGATTAGTCGAAGGGTTGCCTATCTATTACAGGATTAAACACCACTTGAGACCGTTTGAGTCAATAGAAGTGATGGCTGCAAATCAACCTCAACCTCCGGTTGAGGAAGTTCAAGATGAAAATGAGGTGCATAATGCACTCCTGCCTCGTACTCTACGAGATTATTTACAACTGGTGGGGGTGAGTACACCTTCCTACATGATATTTCAATTGAATACAGGAACTGTAGATGTTTAACTAGGGGTGATTCAACTCCTTCCTAAG
Organism: Magnolia sinica; assembly: GCF_029962835.1. NCBI lineage: Eukaryota > Viridiplantae > Streptophyta > Magnoliopsida > Magnoliales > Magnoliaceae > Magnolia > Magnolia sinica. Next base: position 100,454,394 of record NC_080574.1, on the reverse strand, counting down.
TTTCATGGACTAGAATTTGAAAGTCCATACTTGCATATGAAAGAGTTTGATGAGATAATATCTACATTACACTTCCTAAACGTGTTTGAGGACATGGTAAGACTCAAAATTGTTTCCTTTCTCTTTGAAAGAAAAGCCTAAATTGTGGTTACATTCCTTAAGACCACCGTCCATTGGCACATGGGTTGAAATGACAAGGGAGTTCCTTAAAAAGTTCTTCCCATATCACAAAACGAATACCTTAAGGAAAGCAATCATGAATTTTACACAAAAAGAGGATGACACCTTTTTCCAATGTTGGGAGCGATTTAAGGATCTCATAAATTCATGTCCACAACATGGCTATGAAACATGGAGGATAACAAGCTTTTTCTATGAGGGATTGACCTCATCCATGCACCAATTTGTGGAGATGATGTCTAATGGGGAATTCATGAACAAGGAAGCCATGATGCATAGGATTATTTTGATAAACTTGTTGAAAACGCGTAATCATGGGATACCTCCTTAAGAACTACCACTTCTAAGCCTACTCAATTGAGAATTGTCTTCTAATTCTTACTTTTCAAGAGATATTGAATGAGCAATCAAATCCCGTAAACAACTACCAAAGACCGTTTAGTGGACCCACCTCAAATACATATAACTCAACTTGGAGGAACCATTCAAATTTTAGTTGGAGAAATGGACAAATTACTACTCCTCAAGGGATCCTTAACCAATTTCTGAATCAAAGGAAACCTCAAGAGGATCTAGTCTTAAAACATATTCAAAATCATGAACTTTTTAATCAAGGTATGTTGTAAGCTTTTCAAGATGTTACAAAGGTCATACAAGGGCTTGAGACAAAAATTCAATTGGGGAGAAAGGGATCCTTTCAGCCCAGCCCCTCCCCATTCCAAAATTGTAATATGAAATAAGTGACCTAAGCTCTTTAAATCAGATGGAGCAAGCTAAGTCTATCACCACTCTTAAGATTGGGAAGATTATTGACAAAACTATTCCAGCGAGGGCTAAAATGCCTAAAGACTTGGAAGAAGCTGAGAATGATAGACCTAATAATGCTCCACATGGGTTAGAACTGGAACCTTAAAGTAACCCGATTGCGCCATTCCCTCAACGATTGATTGTACCAAAACCTCTAGCTAACTCACAGGATATTCTAGAGGTTTTAAAATAAGTGACGGTCAACATTCCTTTACTGGATTTTGTTAAATAAATCCCTTCATATGCCAAATTTTTGAAAGGTCTATGCATTACCAAAAAACGGTAAAACATTCAAAAGAAAATTTTTCTGACAAAAAAGATGAGTGCCATCCTTAAGCAAGATGTGCCACAAAAATATAAAGATCCTGGTAGCCCAACTATCACTTGTATAATCGGGAATCAGCAGATTGAGCGCTCACTTCTTGACTTAGGAGCGAGTGTCAATTTGATTCCTTTCTCAGTATACGAACAACTAGGTCTAGGTGAATTAAAACCCTCCCAGACCACATTACAATTTGTTGATTATTCAGTCCATGTACCGAGAGGGATAATCAAAGATGTGTTGGTCTAGTTTGACAAATTCTATTACCCAGTAGATTTTATCGTCCTAGATACTCAACCCATTATAGATATAAGCACTCAGATCCCCATCATCCTTGGTCGCCTATTCCTTGATACATCCAACGTCATTATCAACCGTAAGAATGGAATTCTGAATTTTTCTTTCAGGAATATGACATTGGAGCTCAATATCCTTTTCAACATGAGCATAAAGTCAGAGGATATTGATGATATCCACAACATTAACTTGATAGATTCTTTCGTAGAAAATAAAGCACTTCTGACTCTATACTCTGACCCTTTAAAGGAGTGCTTAGCTCACTCCCCTAATTTGGATGATGACATGATTAGGGAGATGAATGCCATGCTTGATGCCACGTAGGTACTTGAAGTTAACCAGTGGAGGCCACAATTTGAGAAATTACCCCAAACCAATGTAGTACCTCTACCATCTAGCCTCAAAGCATCGGAGCTTGACCTAAAATCTTTGCCCGCTGATCTTAAATATGTCTATTTAGGTTAAAATGAGGCATACCCTGTCAGACCCGTATGTTAATCTGTATCATTCCTTAGACTCTCGCGATCATCCCTGTCAAATTTCAGCAACCCGCGACCTGTAACTAGCGTTTGCCTATGACCTTGAGTCGTGTCTCGTATATCTGAGTCAACTCGACCTGAGACTTATACCCTTGCGACTGCGTTGTCGCTGTAGTTCCAACGCCGCGTCTCGCGCACCGATGCGATACCCTGGCCAGGAGTTGTGGGCCTGCATTTATTTCGAGCTAAAACACCGCGTAAGAGAGTCTCTATCAAATGTTAAATGAATCACATCAATCAAGTACACCCATACCTCTCTTTCCTCAAAGTCAAATAACCCATACCCCTCAAGTTAAGTACACCCATCACTCAGCCATCACACCCATCCCTCTCCCTTACATCACTCCTCTCTCTTTTTCTCTCTCTTCATTCCCAAGCAGCTTAAGGAGGTGACCGTCTAAGCTATTCTCAAGGAGAGAAGAGAACTAAGTGTGGCCAACTTTCTACCCCAAGATCTTTAATCCTAGCCCTTCAATCATCATCATCTTCCATTAAAGAGGGAGCTTAGGAGCTTAGCATCCCAAGGAGCCTAGAAAATTTGCAATTGGTGGGTGATTTGTAGGTTAGATTTTATTTTCGATGATGGACCAAGTGGGGCCTACCGATTAATGGTATGGATCCTATTGGGATCCATCTTGATGTATGCTTTGTATTATGTATTGAGAGACCCATAGTGGTGAGGCCCCTCCATCACACGGCTCTCTCTCTCTCTCTCTCTCTCTCTCTCTCTCTCTTTTCCCCGATTTAATGGCCCACTTATGATGTATGTATTTTATCACAATGCTGTCCATCTTCAGGCCCACCATGTTGGGCGTGTTTCATCCTGCTTGCCTAGATGTGGGCTTGGACAAGGGAGAACACAAATATCAATTTGGTCCAAACTATGGTGGGCCACTACGTGGACCCACCTTGATGTATCTATTATGCCACCACCGTCCAAAGGCAGGGACGGTGGGGCCAGATGGCACGTGTGTGCCCTTCACACTGCCCAGCATGGGATGGTGTTGGATGCACTAACTAGACCAGCTGGGATCGGCTGTGATGTTTGTGTTGCATATCTACGCTGTCCACACATATGGACCCTACCTTAATGTGTGTATCCGATCCACATCATCCACCCTATCTCTCAGCTCATTTTAGGCGTTGAGCCGAAAAATGAAGCTAATCTGAAACTTTAGCGGGCCACATCATAGAAAATATTGATATTTACTGTTAAAACATGTTAGGACCCACTGTAATATTTTCGCACGTTAAAACATGCTGAATATTGGACTTGTTAGGTTTATCATGAGCCATAGAATCCAACAGATGGACTGGATCATCCTGATGTGGGCCCCACCTATGAAAAACCTCAGATAAACATATATATATATATATATATATATATATATATATATATATATATATAGTTGACGCTGCTGCTGCCAGCATCCAGAGGATGCTGCAGCAAGTAGCATCCTTGTCCTGTTGCTTGTAAAATGGGCAGGGGCAGTGGGCCCCACCACAGGCCTTACCATGATGTATGTTGAACATCAACACCGTGCATTTGATAGGCCCCCTTTAGAAACTGGGATCCCCCAAAAATCAGCTGTCCATGGAACTCAGGTGGTCCACACCATAAAAAATAGTAGGGGATTGAACGTCTACCGTTGAAACCCTTTTTGGGTCCCAGAAGTTTTGGATAAATATGAAATTTGTTTTTCCTCTTTATTTAGGTCTTTGTGACCTTATCAATTGATGGGATGGAAAATAAATGTTATGGTGGGCCCCACGTGGGACCCACCTATGAAGAGGATTGGCTGGTGTTCGCATATACCAGCTATATAGTTGCTGTATTGACGTCCCAAGTTCTGCGGGTCTCACCTATGATATATGTGTTATCCACACCGTCCATATGCCGGATGGGTGGCCCACCTTGATGTGTATATTGCATCCACACCGTCCAGCTGTCTGGACAGTGGAATGCCACCATGATATATGTGTCCCCCCCCCCCCCCCCCCACCCCCACGCTGTCCATCTGTATCCCCCTCGCTGTCCATCTGTATGTGGGGCCGACCGTGGTGTATGGGCCTTAACCACGCCTTTCATATGTTTTTTAGGGTGAGGCCCACCTTAATGTATGCATTGCACATCAGCACCGTCCATCTGGACATGCCGTGGGATGCATCATGATGTATGTATTGTATATCTATGTCGTCCATTTGTGCGGCCCATTGATGTGACCCACTTGATATATATATAAGGCCCATTGGTGTGGCTCATTGATGCGGCCCACTTGATATATATGAGGCCCGTTGGCGCGACCCACTTGATTATATGAGGTCCATTGGTGCGGCCCATTGATGCGGCCCACTCAATGTATATGAGGCCCATTGGCACAACTCATTGATATAGCCCACTTGATATATATGAGGCCCATTAGCACAGCTCATTGATGCGGCCTACTTGATGTATATGAGGCCCATTGGCGCGACTCATTAATGTGGCCCACTTGATATATATGAAGTCCATTGGCACGACCCATTGATGCAGCCCACTTGATGTATATGAGGCCCATTGGCGTGACCCATTGAAATGACCCACTTAATATATATGAGGCCCATTGGCGCGGCCCATTGATGCGGCCCACTTGATGTATATGAGAACCATTGACGCGACCCATTGATGCGGCCTACTTGATGTATATGAGGCCCATTGGTGCAACTCATTGATGCGGCCTCATTATGATTTATATGAGGCCCATTTTACGAGGTCCACTATGATGTAATTGTGGCCCAGGTATGAGGCCCGATATGATGTATTTGAGGCCCATGAGTAAGGCCCAATGTGATGTATATATCGCCCATGTAATGCAGCCCATTATGTTGTGTATGAGGCCTTTGTGTGAGGCCATGGGCCCACTATATGTTTGATCCTATGAGGGTCACTCCTTGGGAGTGATGTTGGTTAAATGTCCACATTGATGGGTAATGATGGTTAAATGTCCGCATTGTGACCTTCCCTTAGGCCCTTTGTTAGGCTGATTATCGAGGTTAATTATCGATGCCGGTTATCGATACCGATTATGAGTATGTGACATCATAGCATCATGATACATGCCCATAAGCATCATCTGCATGTTTGTTATGAGATGTGGTTGACCAATGCATATGCCATTGGGCAGGTTGTTATGAGACCCCCTGATAGGCGGAGATTGTCTCACATGAGAGCATGGTATGCGCAGGATTGATGTATGATTGGATTGTATGACTTATACATCTTGTATTTTGTGTTGTGATTACTATACACCCTAGTGACATCAGGGCCATAGCCTCCACAGGAATGTCATGAATGGCCAGATGGGACACAAAAATCTGTTACTAACATTGGGGCACCATAGATGTCCCTGGGTGAAAATTCCTAAACCTCCGTGGCTAGGAGATGCTCCAACGTCTAAACTGAGTGGATACATGAGCGCCCGAGTGCCGAATACCAGTAGGTTGTGTCTCTCACTGTGTCGTGATCGGTTGGAAGGAGGTGTGGCCTTACCCACCCGAGGGAAGAGGGCATAGCTAGGTTGAGTTTGACCAGCTCGTAACTTGGTCCGCTATCGATGTGCTGGGTAGATATTGGATGACTACTGGCTAGGCGGATAGTGAGATCTCTTCCACTTGCATGGTTGCGTGTCCAGTGGGCGGTGATCGCGTGTAGAGTGTACTAGCCCTAGTGATAATTCCAAAGATGTATAATACTGATATGTGGACTTATTGAGCAAGAGTTGCATACTCAGCATTTTACTCATTCATTCATTCATTCACTATCCACTTGGAATGGTGATTCGCAACTAATTGATATATGTACCTTCGCAATGGCTATGATTTCGGTTGGGGCGTGCGACTAACCTGAGATCAGGAGTTTACCACATTGAGTCTAACTATCCAAATTTAGGTATGGGACTGGTTTGGATAGAAGTCCCTTGTGATGGACCCCGTAGCTAGCGATACTGTGTACTATCATCCCGACTTCACACTCCAGCTTAGTCATTTCATTCACATCACACATTGCATTACATCATTAACACATAGCATTTGGTTTACTGTACTTCTGTATTGCATAACCTGATTAAGGTTGACGGTATTCATGGACTCAGTATTTGATATTTGGCTTACTATGTCTTCACATTGCATAGTTGATCTACATTGCTTCTTTAATATATGATATTGACTTATTATGTTTTTGTATCGCATAACTTGGATAAGGCTAATGATATTTATGAACTTACCAATATGTTTCCGTATTACTCTAATATTGCATTTTGAGCACACTTATCTTGCGCACATACTTACAACACCCTCTAAGCTTTCTATAAGCTTATGCACGAAAGATGCATGCAGGTGGCGTTAGGTCACAGCAGCGTTGATCTTGGAGCATACAGCTGTCTTCTGGAGCTATGATTATCGATATATGTATTTCCTTTTCAGAACTGTATTCAAAAGTTTATATTAGTGGATATGTGATGATGATGTTGCCTTTGTGATTTGGGCAAACTTGTGGTTATGCTTCTTACAAGATAAATGTATGTTGAAAAATCCTGCTTGTAGGATCCCAGAATCGGAATCTGGAGTATGGGGGCTGGGAGTCGAGAATGGGGTATGACGGAGGCTGTGGGCAACGGATTCAGCGATCGAAAATTTTGTGAGCCCGATTTTTGAGTTTGGGGCATGACATACTCAGTGGTGATTTTTACCTACCTTGAGAAAGAACAGGAGAGTGTGCTTGTTTTCACTCTCATTGAGCATAAAGGAGCCCTCGGATGGTCGATTACGGACCTCAAGGGAATTGACCATTTAATTTGTACTTACCGCATTCATCTTGAGGATATACAAAAACCTCCCGACAACCACAACGTCTATTAAATCCAAACATGAATGAAGAGGTTAAGGCTGATGTACTTAAGTTGTTGGATGTGGGTATCATATACCCTATATCCAACAGTCAATGGGTGAGTCCAACTCAGGTGGTTCCTACGAAGTCCGAAATCACCATTGTAGCCAATGCTGAAAATGAACTCGTGACAACTAGAGTCACTACTAGTTGGAGAATGTACATTGACTACAGGAAATTGAATACTGTCACAATAAAAGACCACTTTCCTTTGCCCTTCATAGATCAAATCTTGGGAAGGCTAGCTGGTCATTCTTACTATTGCTTCCTTGACGGGTATTCGGGCTATAATCAGATTGAGATAGCCCCTGAAGATTAAGAAAAGACAACATTCACATGTCCCCATGGCACCTTTGCTTACCGAAGGATGCCATTTGGACTATGTAATGCCTCCACAACTTTCAGCGATGCATGTTGAGTATATTTTCTAACATGGTGGGGCAATATTTAGAAGTCTTCATGGATGACTTCTCTGTCTTTGGTCCATCATTTAATGAATGTTTGAAAAATCTTAAAAATGTGCTGAAGCGATGCGAGGAAAAGAATTTGGTTCTAAATTGAGAGAGATGTCATTTTATAATTCCTAAAGGAATTGTTCTTGGACATATAATTTCGTCCAAGGGAATTGAGGTGGACAAGGCCAAAATTGATCTTATCTTTAACCTACCACCTCCCAAGAGCATACGTGATGTGCGATCTTTACTAGGACACGTCGAATTTTATAGATGATTCATAAAGGACTTTAGTCACCTCTCTCATCCTTTATGTAATTTACTCCAAAAGGATGCACCATATGAGTGGACTGAGTAATATTAAGAAGCCTTCACTAAGCTCAAGGGCATGTTGACTACCGCCCCTATCATGTAGCTACCCGATTGGAGCATCCCTTTTGAGATTATGTGCGATGCATCTGACTATGCTATTGGGGTGGTGTTAGGTCAAAGAAAAGAAAAGAAGCCCTATGTTATTCACTATGCAAGTAAAACTCTAAATTTTGCCCAAGTGAACTACTCTACTACGAAGAAGGAACTCTTAGCGGTAGGGTTCGGTTTGGACAAATTTAGGTCCTATCTGATTGGATCCAAGATCATCATCAACACAGACCATGCAGTACTAAAGTATCTTCTTTCTAATATGGATGCCAAGCCTCCCTTGATAAGATGGATCCTTCTACTCAAGGAGTTTGATTTAGAAATAAGAGAAAAATGAAGTAGATAATGTAGTGGTTAACCGTCTTTCTAGACTTGATCTCCCCGATTCCCTTAAGACGACACCTATAAATGACATGTTTCCTAATGAACAATAGTTTAAACTCTTCCAATTACCTTGGTTTGCTGACATTGCGAATTATCTTGCCACAGGTTAACACCAATATATTAGACTGCGCAAGATAAGAAAAAATTCTTCGCCAATGTACGTAAGTTTTTCTGGGATGATCTTTATTTGTTTAAATATTACCCACACCAAATTCTAAGGAGATGTGTGCCAGATAATGAACATCAAAGCATAATCTCCTTTTGTCACTCTTAAGCCTGTGGTGGTCACTTCTCTGCTAAAAAGACTACGACCAAAATTTTACAGTGTGGCTTTTACTAGCTCACTATATTCAGAGATACTCATGAGTTTTGCAAAGCTTATGAGCGTTGTCAAAAATTGGAAGGATTATCTCGTCAAAATATGATGTCACTAAACCTAATTCTTATCATTGGAGTATTTGATTGTTAGGGCATCGATTTCATGGGACCATTCCCCCAATCCCTTGGATATAATTACATATTATTGGTAGTAAACTATGTTACTAAGTGGGTTGAAGCGATCCCATGCCGAAATAATGATCATTGAATGATCATTAGATTCTTAAAAGAAAACATCCCTTCCCAGTTCAGAACACCTCGAGCTATCATTAGTGATGGAGGTTCACACTTTTGTAATAGGTCATTCGAGAACTTAATAAAGAAATATGACATCTCTAACAAAGTGAGCACTTCATACCACCCGCAAACAAGCTGGCAAGCTGAGATTTTCACTAGGGAAATTAAATAAATTTTGAAAAAAACTGTTAACCTTGACCGTAAGGATTGGTCAATCCGTTCGACCGATGCTTTATAGGCTTATCATACAGCTTATAAGACCCCCATTGGAATGTCTCCCTTTAAACTCATCTATGGGAAAGCTTGCCACCTGCCTGTGGAGTTGGAGCATAGAGCCTACCAGGCTATCAAAAATTTGAATTTAACTTGGATAACACTGACTCATTGTGTAAAGTTTAATTAAATGAACTCAAGAAAATCCGAAATGATGCTTATTAAAACTCGAGAATTTACAAGGATAGGATGAAGGTGTTGCATGACCAGAACATCCTTCGGAAATCATTCACACCCGGTCAGAAAGTCCTTCTGTACAATTCTCGGTTACATCTTTTTTTCGAAAAAACTTCGATCTCGTTAGACCGACCCTTTCAATATTACTAATGTCTATCCTCATGGGGCCGTTAAGATAAAAAATCTGACGAATGACAATGTTTTCAAGGTAAATGGACATGGTCTCAAGGCATTTGTTGACAAGTTTGATTCAGAGGACATGTTCATGCCTCTGATTGATCCTTGTACAAGGATTGACCTCTTAGTCTAATGGAGGTGTAGTTAGGTTTATTACTTTCAATGGATTTAGGATTTGGATAGTTTGTTTTTTAATAAGTTTAGTTTTCATGCTAACCCATCTACATGTTGAGAACTTTGAAAAAGCTTCAAATCTCCTTCTTCAGGTACTACCTTTCCATCACTTCTCATTTATTTTCGTTGTCTCATGTGCATTACATGCATTATCTTTTATATTGAGGACAATGTAGATTTTAGGTTGGGGGTGTGGATTAGGTAAATTAATCAGTATTCTCTTAGTCTTTGAGCAAAAATCTTAAAATTTTTCAATTTTTCAAGTAAAAGAACTCTTTGGAAAACAAAAGTTTGTGTATTTAAGAATGCTTTGAGTATGTTGATAAGAATAAAAAGAATTTTGAATTGTTGGAGTTTGATCAACCAAGTAGACTATCACTTAAGTTCTCTCATCTAATTGATTAAGAGGAAGTTTGAATATCGTGTTGACCTAAATTACAAGACACATTCAGTTTATTTTTTGTGAATTGTGTTAGAATTTCTGATTGTTAGTATGTGAATCATTGACAGATGTTGAGAATTAAGTCTGGAGAATTTATCTACCTTAAAAGGATGAACAAAAATTAGTTAAAAAGTAGAGAGATTGACAAAAAGGTCATGTATGATGAAAAGATTGGCAAAGAATGGAAAAAAATAGATTAAAAAGAAAGAATAAATAAAAGTAACCGTCGATATAAAATAAAAAACTAAAAAAAAAAGGGATAAGTTCGGAATCAGTATTTGATTATTCAATCAATCTTGAGGTGATGAGCATGGCTAACATTATGAAAAGATAATACATTTATGGAAAATAAGGTGAAATTCACTAAGTACATTAAGAAACTTGATATGTGAACTTATGATCTTAAGTAATTGATAAAGAACTATTAGATTGATTGCTCGTTTGATTCGGCCCTAAGTTTTTAATTTTTCACTCTTGTTATTTGAATTATACCTATTCATACTTGTTTGCACAAAAGATTATTTTCTAAAAGATGTTTGAATATTGAGAATTGAAGATTATGTCACACATGTTTTTCTTGGGACTAGAAAAATGCTAGTTGGGGGTGTGTTGAGTGTCAAACATTGCATATTTCTCCATATTTATATCTTGGTTTTATGAATATGATAATGCTTAATGGATATATTTTATACATGTTTGTATTGCGAGGTGAATTTGAGAGCTTGGATTGAAAAGAATGCAAAAGGCATAGATTTGATGCTCAAGAATCACCAAAGCAAAGGATGGATCTTAGGAGACCATGAATAAAGAGTTCACATGCAAAATATCCAAAAAAATCAAGTATAAAGGATGATGAAAGGACTCGAAAATTTTAGAATTCGCATCAGAAAACAGACAGGTTTGGTCCAACCGAACCTAAGTTTGGTCTGACTGAAATCGCACAAAACAGTCTAGCAACTAACGATGAAATTCAAAGCTAATTCGGTCCGACTGAAGGAATGATTCGATACGATCGAAAGTGCACAAAAAGCACCAGCGAAGAACGACGAATTTCAGAGTTAATTCAGCTCAATCGAGGATTAATTCGGTCCGACCAAACATAAGCTCGGTGTAACCGAAATCGGGCAACTGCTGAAACAGAATCCTATCATGATTCAAACTCAACTTCGGTCCAACCGAAGGTGACTTCGATTCAATCGAAGTGTAACGCGGCTGCATAAATTTGATGCGGTTTCAAGGTCAGTTTGTGGAAATTCCAAAACGTGTAAAGATAGTGTTTCACAACTATAAATAGGAGTCCCTAGGACGTCCTAAACCATCTTCCAGGGTTTAAGGAGTGGAGCCAAAGGGTGGAGAAGCCTCCCAAGAGTTTTTCTTCCTATTCCTTAGTTTATTTTCATGTTTTATTTAATAGTTTTTGGTTTAATCATGTCTATGGTTAACTAAACCTCTTATCTAGGGCTAAGAGGTGAGGCTTGTAGCGTATTGAGATGTTTATCTTGCTTTAATTCTTATTTATGTTGAATTTCATTAGTTTCTAGTTTGATATTAAAGGAATATTTTCAGTTTTTTATGATTTATTATGACTCAAATTACAATAGATGTTGTGATAGCTTTAGATATCTTCTTTTCCTCTTTTGAGGTTGTGAGATTGCTAAATCCTGTTGTTCACCATCGTTTCCTGGGCCACATAGGGTGATGGAATCCCTTCCAATCATCATAATTCTCCTCCATTGAGAATTAGGTTAATGAAAATTTTAGATTTGATTTAAATTGCTTTATCTTCCAATTAGATAAGATAAGACTCCAATTCCAATTGTGTTCCTTGAATCAAGTAAGGTAGCATCTTAATAGCTACAAGTGGATCCTTGACACCCTAGTTCCCACCATTAAATTTGCAAGTTTTAATCAACATTATTCACACTCACTTTCAATTATTTTAGAATTCAGATTTAGATCTTCTTCTAGTTCTAGTTCTGGTTATTTTCAGAATACGTATAAGTTTAGTCCCTATGGATTCGACATCAATCTTATTGAGTTATTACTACATCGCGACCCTACACTTGGGGTTGTGAAAAGACATCGACGACTATTTAATGACATCGAAGGCATTATGTGGAGTGCATAAATTTGAGACAGTTTTCAAAGACGGTCGGACAAAGGCTATAAATATGGGTTCTTTGAGGTGTTCTAAGCATTAATTAGGTTTTACAAAGCAGAGCCAAAGAGTGGAGCAGCCTCCCAAGAGTTTTTCTTCCTTATTTATTTTAAAAGCTTTCTTTAAGAGATTTAGTTTGAATCATGTCTATGGTTAGCTATACCTCGTAGATAGGGCTAAGAGGTGAAGCTTGTAGCGTGTTGGGATGATTTTCTTACTTTGATTCTTATTTTTCTTGAATCTCATTGATTTCTAGTTTGATTTTAAAAAATATTTTAGTTTTCTATGATTTATTGTGACTCAAATTACAATAGATGTTATGATAACTTTGAATATCTTCTTTTCCTATTTTGAGATTGTGAGAATGGTAAATTATATTGTTCACCATTGTCTCCTGGGCATGGTAAGATGATGGAATGCCTTCCGATCATAACAATACTCCTTTATATGTGGTAGGTCAATGAAAAGTTTAGATTTGGTTTAATTACTTCATCTTCCAATTGGATAGGAAAGGACTCCAATTCCAATTGTGTTTTTTGAATCAAAGTAAGGTAGTATCCTAATAACTACAAGTGGATCCTTGGTGCTCTAGTTCCCTTTTGATTATTGAAATCCCATTCAAAATTAGTCTCTTTTATTTCAAATTTAGATTTAGATCTTCTTCTAGTTCTAATTCTAATTATTTTCAAATTATGTACAGGTTTAGTCCCTGCAGATTCGACCTCGCGGTCTCATCGAGTTATTACTACATCGTGACCCTACACTTGGGGTTGTGAATAGGGCTTGGGTAGAGGAGCTTCCTTATGTCCACTGGGCATATCATACAATTGCTCGGACATCTACAGGAGAAATTTCCTTCTCCCTAGCCTTCAGGGGAGAGGCCGTTGCTCCAGTCGAAATAGGGATCCCCATGTAACACCCCGAACTTTTCAATACTCGAGTATTGAAATTTCTCAAGTGTTACCTTGAATTTAACCTATCATGTACATGTGTATGGTACCAATCTAGCTAACCTAACCTTACATCTACTTCCCAATGCAAATCTAACCATTGGGAATAGTCTCCATTCACAGAGCAAGCCATTTGACCGTTAATTTTAAGACAAGACTATCTATCATGAGATTTGACGTATGTACCTTCCCTTAAATGAATTGGTGAATAACCCTTTACCCGTAATGATTTAGAGGTAAGTACGTTTGTAAGAATTGTTTAGAAAGGTGCATACAATCCTGTAGAACCATTAGATTTCACAAAACTCTTAGATCATTAATAATTATGAAAATGCCATTAACTTAGACCCCTGAATTCTAGATCACATGGTTCCCACGATCCGTTTGATGTGAAATGTTACACAGTGCCATTATATCATAAACTAACCATACACACCAAAGTGCAACCCTTAAATCAGCAAGATCCAGAAGTAAACAAGTATTCACTCAGGTATGGCCCACCTAAGCTTTGAATCTGCCCCATTCTTGGCTGGGTGCCCTAATAAGACCCACAGAACTTGATGAATGGGGTAGATCCATTGAAATCATTATGGTGGACCCCACCCTATAGAGTGTGTGTGCATAATGCGTATAAGGCAGCGGAGCACCGAGCCAAACCCACGGTCAAACCGGGTTCGACTCAAAAGATTTCAAATGAAGAAGGAATCCTCCTTTTCCATCGCTTACTGCTCGAATGGACAACATCTGTTTGGGTGATGGCGTGGCCCACTATCAAGATCATCTTGAATGATCTGAACCATCCATCTTAAAGCTGAGGAAAATTCGACCAAACCCTAGGTCGTTTTGCACACAGACGTGCTCCCGTACACGCACAAACTCATCCACGATTGGACCACTCTCGCCTCCTCTTCCTTTTTCTTCGTTCTCACATTCGGGATTTAAATCCAACTGCAATAAGAACATGTTGTGGGACCCATCATCATGAAATGATGAATGAATCCAAGCCGTTCATCATCATTTGTTGTCCATCATCCCAGACCACAACAAGAACCAACTGCTCTATATAGGACGATCGTGGCAAAAAACTAGCTATTTTCTAAGACCCAACACAACTGAACCTGAAGATTAGATTTTGATCTGAAATGTCCAAAGCTAAGTGAGGGAATTTCCAACTGAACCTACGTCGGCAAGAGAGGATAGGAGGTGTAAAACGAAAGAGGATTACCGGCTACTGACAGCAGCGACGTTGTTCCGCAAGAAAACAGGGAGCTGTGTACGATTTTATGCCCATTTTCTTTACTGCATAAATGAATTTATGCAGAGAGATTTTAGGGTTTGGACCAGTTATAAAAGAGCCCTGCTGTTCCGCAAGAAAGAAAACAAGAAAAGAGAGGAAGAGAAATCGTGAGAGAGAGAGAGAGCTCTCAGCCAGGAGTAGCACTCCACGGAAAAAGGGAGAGAAAGAGAGTTTCGGATGAAAGTTTGGTTTGTCCAGATCATCTGTCCGACCAACAAGAGAGAAACGAAAGAGAAGAAATGAGAAAGAGAGAGAGAATGTGGATGTGAACTGGGTTAACTCGGTAGGGTTTGGTCTGGCTGTGAGTCTGGTTTACCTAGATTTTTTATCCAGCTTTTCAGGAAGAAGAAAAGAAGAAGAAGAGGGTAAAGCTTCAGTTCGACTCATCAGAAAGGCTTGTTGATTTCGCAGGTGATTCCCCAGAGTTGGGTTGCCTGGTTGAGAATATGGGTCTGAGTAAGGTAAGATGTTCAGCTCTAATAATTTGAGTTTCAAATTATATTAGACTAGATCTAACCCTATCATAAACTAAACCCTATTTTAACCTTAACCATTCAAATCATGTGGTCTAGGACAAATCTTTACATTTGGACATATAACTTTAGTAGTGAATGATGAGACAACTAAAGGTGAGGGTTTTTCCTTTAAGCTTATCTTAATTTAAGTTGGTATGATTTAATTTCCTTTTACATGTTTCTTTTTATGTTACTATGATTCTTTCCCTCTATCATATAATTTTTCACTATCAATTGTCTATCCTTTGGAGATTACGGTATAAATGTAATTACATGCGATCTTTTTGAATTTATGTGGGGTGATGGATAGAAGCCTTGTCTTTGCCTAATAAATTTTGAGTTAGCCCTTGCTACTCCTCTTTATTGAGTTAGCCATTGCCACTCTTCCTTATTATTAAGTTGGCCATTGTCACTCTCCTCTTTGTTGAGTTAGCCATTGCTAATCTCCTCTTTGTTGAGTTGGCCATTGCGACTCTCCTCTTATTGAGTTAGCCATTGCTACTCTCTTCTCTGTATTATTAGCCTTGTGCTATCTATCTTTAAGGCTTGGGCATCTGTCTTGGTATTCCAAAGCCCCCATGATTTAGCTTACATTCTTTATCAATGCAAGTGATGTGTTATAAATATCACAACTAGCAAATTAAATATTTTATCGTGAACGTAATGCATTAAAGGTAGCGGCCCTCTTGGTCGGAACTTGACATGGTGCACAATCGATGTAAGTAAATCATCATGCATGTTACATCACTTCTCAAGATTGGATGTCGCAAATAATCACTCCATGAACACATCGTGTTACGTAAATCCCCCAACCATGTTGTTGTGTCGCCTTGAAATGTTCACATAAATCCACGTTAATGTTGGACACGCCGAAAAATATCTGTAGTTATGGGATGCGGGTTGAGTAGGGTTTTCTATGAATTATATTCCACATTGTGATTATCACTAAGTATAATGAGCCACACCCACTTTGCTAGGCATGCATCTCATGTAGGTCGTTTGCACATATTGATACTTCTCGTAGCAGTGGAGTACGTGATGTATCAAAACCCTTACATTACTTTTATGAATCTTTTAGATTATTGTTAATCTTAAAGGATAACCATCACTATGAGTAGGACGTTGACCCTCTCTAACCATACAGATGGTGTAGGTGATGCATAGATAGAAGACCCAGAGGACCATCTCCCTATAGAAGATTACACTGAAAGAATAATAAGATAGTTTTATGCTTTTGCTGTAAACTCGATAAATGTAATAAGTTCCCATTGAGAGGGCATTTGATTATTTATTGAATTCTTTTACTATGATGAAATAATTAATATAGTCAATTTTATTCTCGTTAATGTTACCTTCATGAATGTATCTGGATGTAATCTAAATGAAAAAAATGAAACATGATTTTTAAATCATCCAATTTATACATTATTAACACCTGGTTTTCTTGGGCACAAGTATAAACTCTGGCTGTGAAAATTCAGGGTGTTACACCCCATGGTATGAATCAATCATATGACGAGGCTCAAAATGCCGAGAAAATAGCTTTGAGCCTTGATCTACTCGAAGAGGAGAGGTAGCAAGCACAACCGAAGATTGCGACTCATCGACAACAGGTCGCCCAGTTCTACAACTCCTGAGTAAAGGTGCGAAGGTTTTGGCTAGGAGACCTAGTCCTCCACAGAGCCTTCCAAAAATACTAAGGAGCCCAGTTCAGGGACCTTAGGGCCGAACTGGGAAGGCCCCTATAGGATAACGGGTACAACTCGACTAAAAACATATCGGGTTGAAGATATGGATGGATGATCTCTACCGCGCCCATGGAATGCAAAACACTTAAAGATTTACTATCCATGAAGACCCACCAGATCTCAGATTGGAAATAATCGACCTATTGGACCAAGAATGGCTTGTTTATCTACTTTACGGAATCTACAATAAAATTTTCTGAGGTCAGGAAATTTAAACTTTTACTCAGTGTTTTAGCTACTTGGACTACATGGCCTACTATGAAGATTTCCCTTAGTGCAAGGGAAAGCAATCCTCTTATTAAAATGCTCGACCCATTATGAATAGGTCAGAGTAGTTAATTCTTCTGTTCTACAAGGGCATGACTCCCTTAAAGCAAAGGGAAAATTTCCTCCCGAACACTCTTTGACTACCCAAATGGTATAATCGATCTACTTGTACAATCAACATGCAACACCCAATCTACTAAAAAATATAATGTACAAATGAACATGTACAACAAAATTCCTCTTCCATTGGTAAGAAATGATTACATCATGAGGAGTACAGGGAAAAGTGGTTCGGCGAGGCTAATCCCCTTGAGGAGGTCGCTCGGCTTCTTGCGGCGTTAGGTCCTTAGCAGCACCATCTTCTAGGCCGCTCAAGTCGAGCTCAGGGTATTTCTCTTTGACATCCTCAAGGCGTTTATCATAGCTATAGTTATAAATCATCTCCCTCTCTTCTACTAGCTCCTTCGAGGCCTTGAATTCCTCCACCGTTGTTCACTCCCCAAGTATAGGTTTGTGATGTAGTAATAAACTCAGTGAGACCGAGGTCGAATCCCAAGGGACTGAAACTTGTACGTTATCTGAAACTAGGTAGAATTAGAATTAGACTAAGATGAAATCTAAATCGAATGAATTTGAGGGAATAATGGTGAAATATTAATCTAAAACTTAAAGAATTCAGAGGTAGGAAACTAGGGATTCAGAGGATCCACTTGTAGAGATCAGGGAGATCTATGGTCGATTCATGAACTCAACTGGACTTCGAATCCCATCTTCATCCAGTTAGAAGATATAACCTGAAAATCAATTCTTAACTTTATTTAATCTAGTTTTCAACAGATTAGACAGGTGTAAATTAGAATGGATTCCATCACAAAACCATGCCCATGAGACAAAGCAAACAACAGAATTAAACCAATTCACAGCCAATTTGAATGATGTATGAATGTCAGGAAGAGTTCCTTCATCCAACCATGCCCAGGAGACGATGGTGAACAACAGGGTTCCTAAATTCATAAACCATATAATGCTAAAAACATGCTCAAAGCCATCGCAGATCTATTGTAATTTCAGTCACAACAAACCATTAAAAACTGGAAGCATTCCTATTAATCAACTAAATCAACATCAATTTAGTCTAACATGAATCAAAGCCATAGAATCGTTCCCATCATACCACAAGCTTCACTTCTTAGCCCTAGCTAAGAGGTTTAGCTACTCATGAACGTGATGAGGTTAAGCATCTCAAATAAACATAAGCAGAAACGAAGAAAAGAAAAAGAACTCTTTGCAGCTTGCCCGTGCTCCACTTCTTTCTTGGCTCCACGTTCCCCTTCCCTCTTTGATCCCCTCTCTCTTGCTTCTTCTTCTATTTTATAGCTAGCAAGGGAGATGTCGGTGTTGCTGAAGTCAGTTTCGTAGCCTCTACGCATCACCGTGCACATGCGGAAGAACAACGCAAATCATCTTGCGTTTGGCTTGAATTTCTGGACAGTGGACGTCTCATCTTTGGTTCTGACTGCATGGTCATGCTCTCAGCCACCTGTTGCAACATGTGGACGGTCTGGATCAGAGATCCGACTGTGATCTCATTCACAAAATGATCGTTAAAACTAGACAACGTCCGGACGCGCGTAGTGCGTAAGAAGTGCGAAATTTCAGATTTTTGACGTCAGTGGGGCCCATGATTGATGTTATAGGAGAGATCCGATCCGTCCATTGAATTTCTCTCGAAATTTCAGTCGGGAAGGTGTATTTTTTACCTTCTTTTGATGTGGCCCACAGGATCTTTTATTCTGCCGTCCATCCTGCGTTTAACAGCTAGGATCTTTCAATCACTTGAATGGTGTCAAAAGGAGAGCCAGGCGAGAGTTACACGCCCCCTCTGGACACAATGGATGGTCCAGATCCTTCAAATGACTGATGTGTGGGTCCCACTAACTTTCGCAAGACGGACAGAGTCCGTCCGTTACACGGATGCTGGAAGAGGAAGCTACTGTTTCCTTTTTTTGTGAAGAAGACTCGGTCAAACCAAGTTTGACCGGCTTGAGCGGTCCTGTGCACATCCGGTATACATGTGCTCATGTACACACTACCCGAGGTGGGGTCCACAGTGATGTAGTGTGAGATATCTGCACCGTCCATCTCCTTACTCATCTGATTTAAGGAGTTGAGACCAAAATTGAAGCATATCCAGATATCAGGTGGGCCCTAGATCAGATATTTATGGGCTAATCTGTCCATTGGACCATTTCCACAAAGATCCAGGAGCTGAAATTTTACGTGTACGGTTCATTTATGGTCCTCAGGCTATGTATAAAGTTTGGAGCCGATCAGATGGTGGGAACCCTGTGATCTTACATTATGGACGTCTTTCAGGCCTGTTTAAAGTGAGTGGCTGGAATTTCTCTGATCTCCTGCATGTAAATCCTCTATTTTAGTCCCATGGAGTCCCTTCCAATGCCTTGGTGATGATTGAGTGTTAAATCCATGCCTTTAGCATCCTTTTCAATCCATGCTCGTCAATTCTCCTTGCATCACAAACACGGTTAAAATAGCCCGCTAAAACATTATCATGTTCGTAATTCAGGTAATAACTGGGGTCTAATATGTAATATTTGACCCTCAACACACCCCCCAACTAGCATTTTGCTAGTCTCGAGCAAAGCATGCGAAAAAAATAAATAAATTGAGAATTACAGGACGATTTCTATAAACTCGAGTGATTTATGAAAAACAATTCAGATACTAGAATTCTAAGATTCATGAATGTTGGGCATTATTTTCTCCTGGTCTCAAGCACATGGTAAACTTCATAGTCACGTTCAAAGTATTAATCCATCAATCAGAGAAATTCTAAACATTGAGTTCCATGGGTGTATAGTGTAATCTTGGCTTATCATCATTAAAATTCACTTCTCTATTTCAGGATATCATTGGTAACCACAAGAGAATTCATGATAACCAAAACCTAAACCAAAACTTGATTCATTCTTCCAACTTTTGATGATTTTCACACTGTCAACTTTTTAAGATAAAGCTGAGGGGAAACGAATCCTCACCTATAGGGAGCAGACCCATGGTGAAGACTAGTCGCCCAACTTTTCCCAAATGTTAACCATGGGGAATCGAATCTAAACCTATAGGGAGCAAACCTATGGTGAAGTTTGTTCGCCCAACCCTTTCAGCAGGCAGCTATCTTGTAGGTGGGTATTTTCTTCTTTTTCTTTTATTCTTCTTATTGAACATGATGGACAAATTCCCAGGTTGGTTCCTTCCATGATTAATGATCACCAAGTTACACTTCAAAATTGAACCGAAACCGTAATGTACAAGCAAGATGTGTCTTGTGAAATCACAACTCAATCAATGTTTACAACCTCTAAATATGGATTAATAGTTCGAACGTAACTGTGAAATCTAACAAATAGCTGAATCCAAGAGTCATAAATTTCCAACATCACTTATCTTGTAATTCTAAATCTAAGATGGCCATCAAAATCACTTCGAATTCATACGAAATTTCAGAAAAATTTAAAAATTTTCACAATTTTCGGGCTTAAGACCAAGAATTTTCGCGCTTAAGACCAAGAAAACACCGATTAGGAGACCTAATCTCCCACCCCTAACCTAAAATCTACATTGTCCTCAATGTAAAAGATATATGAGCATGTAATGCACATGGGATAATGAAAGTAAACGAGAAGTGAAGGGAAGATAATACCCGGATGAAGGAATCAAGAAGCTTTTCCACAAAGATCTCAGCATAAAAGCAAGTCAGCACAAGAGAGAAAACAACAAAAGCAAACTACCCTAGTCCTATGAAAACAGGAAACCTACTTATACCTCCATCAGACTAAGAGATCACTCCTAGTAAACAGGATCAGTCAGAGGCATGGACATGTCCTTTGCGTCGAATTTCTTGACAAATGGCTTTAGTCGATGACCATTTACTTTAAACTCCTTGCCATTGTCGGGATCTCTTATCTCGATGGCCCCATGAGGATACGCAGTGATAATGGTAAAAGGGTCGGTCCAACGAGATTGAAGCTTACTTGAAAAGAGATGTAATCGAGAATTATACAAAAGGACTTTCTGACCAGGTGTGAATGATTTTCGTAGAATATGTTGGTCATGAAACACCTTCATCTTGTCCTTGTAAATTCTCGAGTTCTTGTATGCGTCGTTCCGGATTTCTTCGAATTCATTCAACTGAAGTTTGTGTAGCGAGCCAGCGTTGTGAAGATTGAAATTCAATTTTTTTGATTGCCCAGTAAGCTTTATGTTCCAACTCCACAGGCAAGTGGCAAGCCTTTCCATTGACAAGTCTAAAGGGAGACATTCCAATAAGGGTTTTAAACGCAGTACGGTAAGCCCATAAGGCATCAGTCAATCGGATTGGCTAATCCTTACGGTCAGGGTTAACCATTTTCTCCAAAATGTGTTTGATCTCCCTATTGGAAATCTCAACTTGCCCACTTGTCTGTGGGTGATATGGGGTGCTCACCTTATGAGAGATATCGTATTTCTTCATTAAACTCTCGAATGGCCTATTACAAAAGTGTGAGCCCCCATCACTAATGATAGCTCAAGGCATTCCGAATCGGGAAAGGATGTTCTCTTTTAGGAATTTAATGACCATGAGATGGTCATTATTCCGACACGGAATCGCTTCAACCCATTTAGTGACATAGTCTACAACGAGCAAAATATATAGATTTCCAAAAGATTGGGGGAATGGTTCCATGAAGTCATTGCCCCAGCAATCAAATGCCTCGATGATAAGAATGAGATTCAAGGGCATCATATTTCAACGGGACAACACTCCCAATTTCTGACAATGCTCACAAGCTTTGCAAAACTCATGAGTGTCCCTGGACATAGTGGGCCAATAAAAGCCACACAGCAGAATCTTAGCCGTGGTCTTTTTAACAGAAAAGTGACCACCACAGGCCTGTGAGTGACAAAAGGAGATGACACTCTGATGCTCATTATCTGGCACACATCTTCTCAGGATTTGGTCTGGGCAATATTTAAACAAATATGGATCATCTCAGAAAAAGTTGCATACCTTGGTAAATAATTTTTTCTTATCTTGTGCAGTCCAATGTGTCGGTATGGAACTTGTGGCAAGATAATTAGCAATATCAGTAAACCAAGGTGAATGTGAGACTCTAAACAGTTGTTCATCAGGAAATATATCATTGATATGGGTCACTTCAAGGGAATCAGAGGTATTAAGGCGAGAAAGGTGATCAGCTACTACGTTCTTTACTCTCTTTTTATCTTTAATTTCTAAATCAAATTCTTGGAGTAGAAGGATCCATCTTATCAGGCGGGGCTTAGAATCATTCTTAGAAAGAAAATACTTGAGTGCCGCATGATCTGTGTAGATAATGATCTTGGATCTAATCAGGTAGGACCTAAATTTGTCCAAGGCGAACACTATGGCTAAAAGTTCCTTTTCTGTAGTCGAGTAGTTCACTTGGGCAGGATTTAGAGTCGTACTCGCATAATGAATGACGTAAGGCCTCTTATCTTTTCTTTGGCCTAGAACCGCCCCAAGAGCATAATCAGACGCATCACACATAAGTTCAAAAGGAATGGCCCAGTCGGGTGGTTGTATGATGGGTGCACTAGTCAACATGCCCTTAAGCTTAGTGAAAGCTTCCTGACATGGCTCAGTCCACTCGTATGCTACATCCTTTTGAAGTAGATTATATAAAGGACGAGAGATGAGACTAAACTCCTTTATGAATCTTCTGTAAAACCCAGCATGTCCTAAGAAGGATCACACATCCCGTATGTTCTTGAGTGGAGGTAGGTTATAAATAAGATCAATTTTTGCCTTATCCACCTCGATTCCTTTGGATGAGATAATATGTCCAAGGACAATTTCCTTATGAACTATGAAATGACACTTCTCCCAATTAAGTACCAGGTTCTTTTCTTCACATCTTTTCAGCACACATTTAAGACTCTCTAAGCACTCGTTGAAAGATGAACCGAAAATAGAGAAATCGTCCATGAAGACCTCTAGATATTTCCCCACCATGTCAGAAAAGATACCCATCATACATCGCTAAAAGGTTGCAGGGGCATTACATAATCTGAATGACATCCTTCTATAGGCAAAAGTGTCGTAGGGACATGTAAATGTGGTCTTTTCCTGGTCCTCAGGGGCGATTTCAATCTGATTGTAGCCCGAATACCCATCAAGGAAACAGTAATAGGAATGACCAGCTAGCCTTTCCAAGATTTAATCAATGAAGGGCAAAGGAAAGTGGTCCTTCCTCATGACGATATTCAGCTTCCTGTAGTCAATGCATATTCTCCAACCAGTAGTAACTCTAGTTGGCATGAGTTCATTATTGGCATTGGCTACGATGGTGATCCCAGATTTCTTAGGAACCACCTGAGTTGGACTCACCCATTGACTATCGGATATGGGGTATATGATACCCACATCCAATAGTTTAAGAACCTCAGACTTAACCACTTCCCTCATGTTTAGATTTAGTCTACGTTGTGATTGCCGAGCGGTCTTCGCATTATCCTCAAGATATATGCGGTGAGTACAAATCGAGGGGTCGATTCCCTTGAGGTCTGCTATCGTCCATCCAAGGGCTCTCTTATGCTCAATGAGAGTAGATATAAGCATACTCTCCTAATCTTTCTCTAGGTGGGCAGAGATTACCACCGAGTATGTCTCATCTTGACCTAAATAGACATATTTCAAATCAGAAGGCAAAGGTTTTAGGTCAAGCTTTGGTGGCTTGAGTTTAGACGGTAAAGGCACTACATCAGTTTGGGGCAACTCTTCAAATTGTGACCTCCACCGGTTAACTTCAAGTACCGGTGCAGTATCAATCAAGGCACATGTCTCCCTAATCATGTCATCATCAAAATCATGGGAGTGGGCCAGGCACATCTCTAGAGGGTCAGAGGATAAGGTCAGAGGTGTCGTATCTTCCACTAAAGAGTCAATCATGTTAATGTCGTGGAAATCGTCATCATCCTCTACGTTTCTACCGTTATTGAAAAAGATGTTTGACTCTAATGTCATATTCCCAAAAGACATAGTCATAACACCATTCCTACAATTAATAATTGCATTTGAAGTGGCAAGGAATGGGCGACCAAGAATGACGAAAATCTGAGTGTTCATGTTATTGATGGGTTCGGTGTCCAGGATGATAAAATCTACAGGGTAGTAAAATCTATCAACTTGGACCAACACATCCTCAATTGTCCCTCTTAGTACACGAACAGAGCGATCAGTAAGTTGTAGTGTGGTTATAGTGGGTTTTAATTCTCCCAAACCTAACTGTCTGTATACCGAGTAGGGAATCAGATTGACGCTCGCTCCTAAGTCAAGAAGTGCATGATCAATTCGATGGTCCCCGATTACACATGATATGGTTGGGCTACCAGGATCTTTGAATTTCTGTGGCACATCTTGCTTTAGGATGACACTCACTTTCTCGGTCAAGAAGATCTTCTTTTGAATACTCTGTGGTCGTTTGGTCGTGCATAAGTCTTTTAAGAATTTTATATATAAAGGTATCTGTTTTACCACATCAAGTAGAGGAATGTTGACTTTCACTTGTTTCAACACCTCTATGATATCCTGAGAGTTAGAAAGAGGTTTTGGTACGACCAACCGTTAGGAAAATGGAGCAACTGGCTTTTCTAGAAGTTCCGGTTCTAATTTTTGTGGAGCCTCACTAGATCCATCATTATTGTCCTCTTCTGGTTCTTGAGGCTTTTCGGGCCTAACCGGAAGGGTTTTATTAATGATCTTCCCACTCCTAAGAGTGGTGATGGATTTAGCGTGCTCCATTTAATTTGAAGAGCTGGGATTACTTATCTCGTATTATGGTTTAGGATTGGGGAGCGGTTGTGCAGGAAGCATCCCCTTTTCTATAACCGTCATACGTGAATCCATCTTTTGCATAAAATCTCGCATTGCCTGGGTCAGTTCTTGCATGGAATTTTAAACTGGTTCTTCTTGAGGTTTCCCCTGATTTGGATTTTGATTGAAGAAACTTTGAGGAGTAGTAGTTTGTCCATTTCTCTAACTAAAGTTTGGATGATTTTTCCAACCAGGATTGTATGTATTAGAGGTCGGTCCATTGAAAGGTCTTTGATAATTATTTACGGTATTGGATTGTTCATTCAACACTTCTCGAAAGGTGGGTATCGTAGGATAATTTTCAGTTATATGAATGTTGTAATTACAGATGTCGCAAACACTTTCCTTAGCCTTATCCTTCTTTCCTTCCATGGCCTTAACTTTTCTTATGAGCGTAGTCACTTTATACTTGAGATCATCCTCTTCTTTCAAGAGATACAATCCACCTTTCTCCTCAGATTGAGTCGGCCTAGACATGGTGTTCGATTTTGGGTAATAATCCCATGATTGTGTTTTTTCATCAAGACTATCGAGGTAATCCCATACCTCGTTGACATTTTTATTAATGAATTCTCCATTACACATTTTCTTGACCATTTGGCGCATGGAAGATGTCAGTCCATCGTAGAAAAAATTTGTGATGTGTCACATTTCAAAGCCGTATTGTGGGCATGAACTGACCAAATCCTTGAACCTTTTCCAACATTGGTAAAATGTTTCATCCTCCTTTTGGGTGAAGTTCATAATTACTTTTCTAAGGGTAATCGTTTTATGATGTGGAAAGAATTTCTTTATAAATTCCCTTTGCATATCATTCCATGTGCCAATAGATCTAGGACGCAGTGAATGTAACCACGTCTTAGCCTTCTCCTTTAAGGAAAAAGGAAAGAGTCTCAACCTGACTATGCCCTCAGACACATTTTGAAAATATAAAGTGGCTATGATCTCATCAAACTCTTTCAAATGTAGATATGGTTCTTCAAATTCAAGCCTATGGAACTTAGGAAGGAGTTGGATAACCCCTGGCTTGATGACCATATGTCCTGTATTTTCAGAAAAAATCATGCATGAGAGCGTACTCACCCCCGCTAGTTGTAAAGAATCTCGTAAAGTATGAGGCAGGGGTGCTTGATGCACCTCATTCTCATCCTGAATGTCTTTCACCCTAGGTTGGGGTAGAAGAGGTTGGTTTTCAGCCATCACTTCAATTAACTCAGGGGATTTCGAGTGGTGTCTAGTCTTGTGATGGATATTTAACCCCTCAACCAATCCTCCTTCAGTCAAGAGACATCGAGTGTTGTCACGGGCCCACTTGGGCATGAAACACTCGCAGCCCTCAATCAAATTCGAGACCTAATCCTAAGAAAGGAAAAGAAAATCTAAAAAGAAAGAGAGGGTTGGAAAGAAGTTACCAAATTGGAGTCTCTAAGTTAAAAACCTGCAAAAGAAAACAAAATAAGTCAGTTTCTAAAGAGAAGGTCTAGAATTAGAAAATCCTTAAAAAGAAAGATAGAAGTAAACTAGTTTCTAAAAGAAGAAATTCCTAAAGTAAAGTGGAAATTTCTAAAATAAATTAGGGAAGTCCTAAACTAGAAAGTAAGTTACTAAAAGAGATCTGAAAAATTGGAAGTAGAGAAAGAACTTACCGAATTAGAAATTTCTATCTTAAAAGCTTACAAAATAGGAAAGTTAGTTTCTAAAAAAAAAAAGTCTACAAGTAGAAAATTTCTAAAAATAAAATTAGGAAACAAAGTTAGATTCTAAAAGAGTTAGAATTAGAAGGTTACTAAAAATAAAAAATAGAAAGTTAGTTTCTAAAATTAGAAAGAATTTCTAAAAAGGGAAATAACTAACCTAGTTTCTAAAAACAAAAGAGGAAAGTTTCTAAAAATAAACTATTTCCTAAAAATAGAAAACTACTAGAATTAGAAAATTTCTAAAACTCAAGCCCTAATTTTAAAAATAGAAAAAGTAGAGGAATTAGAAAAGGATTACCAATTTAGAAGTTTATGTCAGGATCCTACAAAATAGGAAACAAGTTAGTTCTAGAAATTAAATAGAAATAAAAACCTAAAACTAAAGTTAGTAAAAATCCTAATCTCAAACTAATTCTAAAACTAATTAATTTTAAAGAATCATAACTGTCAATCCCTGGCAACGACGCCAAAAACTTGTTCACTCCCCAAGTATAGGGTTGTGATGTAGTAATAAACTCGGTGAGACCGAGGTTGAATCCCAAAGGACTGAAACCTGTACGTTATCTAAAACTAGGTAGAATTAGAATTAGACTAAGATGAAATCTAAATCGAATGAATTTGAGGGAATAATGGTGAAATATTAATCTAAAACTTAAAGAATTCAGAGGTAGGAAACTAGGGATTCAGAGGATCCACTTGTAGAGATCAGGGAGATCTACGGTCGATTCATGAACTCAACTGGACTTCGAGTCCCATCTTCATCTAGTTAGAAGATATAACCTGAAAATCAATTCTTAACTTTATTTAATCTAGTTTTCAAGAGATCAGACAGGTGTAAATTAGAATGGATTCCATCACAAAACCATGCCCATGAGACAAAGCAAACAACAGAATTAAACCAATTCATAGCCAATCTGAATGATGTATGAATGTCAGGAAGAGTTCCTTCATCCAACCATGCCCAAGAGACGATGGTGAACAACAGGGTTCCCAAATTCATAAACCATATAATGCTAAGAACATGCTCAAAGCCATCGCAGATCTATTGTAATTTTAGTCACAACAAACTATTAAAAACTGGAAGCATTCCTATTAATCAAACTAAATCAACATCAATTTAGTCTAACATGAATCAAAGCTATAGAATCGTTCCCATCACACCACAAGCTTCACCTCTTAGCCCTAGCTAAGACGTTTAGCTACTCATGAACGTGATGAGGCTAAGCATCTCAAATAAACATAAGCAGAAACGAAGAAAAGAAAAAGAACTCTTTGCAGCTTGCCCGTGCTTCACTTCTTTCTCGGCTCCACGTTCCCCTTCCCTCTTCGATCCCCACTCTCTCGTTTCTTCTTCTATTTTATAGCTAGCAAGGGAGATGTCGGTGTTGCTGAAGTCGGTTTCGTAGCCTTTACGCATCACCGTGCACATGCGGAAGAACAACGTAAATCAGCTTGCGTTTGGCTTGAATTTCTGGACAGTGGACGTCTCATCTTTGGTTTTGACTGCATGGTCATGGTCTTGGCCACCTGTTGCAACGTGTGGACGGTCTGGATTAAAGATTCAACCGTGATCTTGTTCACAAAATGATCGTCAAAATCGGACAACGTCCGGACGGGCGTAGTGCGTAAGAAGTGCGGAATTTCAGATTTTCGGCGTCAGTGGGGCCCATGATTGATGTTATAGGAGAGATCCGATCCATCCATTGAATTTCTCTCGGAATTTCAGTCGGGAAGGTGTATTTTTGACCTTCTTTTGATGTGGCCCATAGGATCTTTTATTTTGCCGTCCATCCTGCATTTAATGGCTAGGATCTTTCAATCACTTGAATGGTGTCAAAAGGAGAGCTAGGCGAGAGTTACACGCCCCCTCTGGACACAATGGACGGTCCAAATCCTTCAAATGACTGATGTGTGGGGCCCACTAACTTCCGCAAGACAGACAGAGTCCGTCCGTTACACGGACGCTGGAAGAGGAAGCTGCTGTTTCCTTTTTTTGTGAAGAAGACTCGGTCAAACCAAGTTTGACCGGCTTGAGCTATCCGGTGCACATCCGATATACATGTGCTCGTGTACACACTACCCGAGGTGGGGTCCACAGTGATGTAGTGTGAGATATCTGCACCGTCTATCTCCTTACTCATCTGATTTAAGGGGTTGAGACCAAAATTGAAGCATATCCAGATATCAGGTGGGCCCTAGATTAGATATTATGGGCTGATCTGTCCATTGGGCCATTTCCACAAGGATCCAGGAGCTGAAATTTTACGTGTACGGTTCATTTATGGTCCTCAGGCCATGTATAAAGTTTGGAGCCGATCAGATGGTAGAAACACTGTGATCTTGCATTATGGACGTCTTCCAGGCCTGTTTGATGTGAGTGGTTGGAATTTCTCTGATCTCCTGCGTGTAAATCCTCTATCTTGTTCCCATGGAGTCTCGTCCAATGCCTTGGTGATGATTGAGCATTAAATCCATGCCTTTAGCATCCTTTCAATCCATGCTCTTCAATTCTCCTTGCATCACAAACGCGGTTAAAATAGCCCGTTAAAACATTATCATGTTCGTAATTCAGGTAATAACTGGGGTCTAATATGCAATATTTGACCGTCAACAACCATCACTACCTTAGCCAACAGGATGGATGCCTCGACCTCATCCAACTTCGCTGCTGAGCTTGCCAACTTCACTACCGAGCTAACCTTTAACTTGGCTAGTTTGGCCTCTAGCCTTTCAGCTTTACCCTCTGCCTTGTTAAGGCATGACCGCAACACCTCCAGATCAGCCTTCACTTGGGCTTCCCCCTTTTGGGCCTCCTCCATCTGGATCTTCCGAGTTGTTTGCTCCTCCCTAAATTTCTCCAAGGCAGATTGAAATTGATTGGCCTTGATAGTCTTAGCTTGAAGCATCGCCTCTACTTCCTCACATTCCCTCATGGCGTGTATCATTGCTCGGTGAGTGGATAAGATAACAGGGGTGAGCTAAAAAGACAAATGAAGACATACATTAGATAACGTTAGATTACAAAAGCAAATAGAATATAAGGAAAGAGCTCTACCTTATAAAAGGCCACAGCCACCTCGCCTAGAAAGGTGACCAGATGAGTCCTTATCAAAGCTATGATGTCGGCCTTAGGAACGTGTCGGGCCACCCATGGGATAAGACCCTGCGTATAGTACCCCTGTGGAAAAGGGTTGTCCTGAGCTTCGCACGTTTCTGACCAGATGAGGTGACCTCTTGAACCTGGGCCGGGGGGGACTGAGACTCGATGGTGGGAGTGACCTCCCGTGCCAGGGAGGGTTCCAAATGCACCACCTTCAGAGCTGTTAGAGGATTTGTAATGGTAAGGGCGCCCTGAGCCCCCCTTCAATGGCAGCCGAGCTCAACTACTCCACTACGGGCTGACCAGTGCCCGGCATCAACCTCCCCTCCACGACCATGGAAGAGCTCAATTGTTGCTTAACTGGGGGTATGACCGCCCTCCTCTTCGAAGATGGTTTCTTCTGGGTCAATTCAACCTCAGAAGGGGCACGAGATCTTTTGATAGAACAAGGGAGATCAACCATTCCTACGTAATGACAAATGCCGATTAGAAATGAAAATAAAAGGCCACATGAGTTCAGAAGAATCTAGTATGTTTACCTCCTGAGATGGATGGGGTGTGGCCGAATTGGTAAAGGAGTTCTGGGGTGATCAACTTCTTCCAAGATCTCTTAGAAGCATTCACCAACCTCGTGTAGGCGATCTGATTGTGCTCTGACTTGGTTATCAGAGCAGGCTTCTTGGGAAGAACTATAAAAGACTACTACGGTTAGCAAGAGATAATATGAAATGGATATAAAACTATGAGGTCTGTAGTTCGGATACATCCAACCTGGGTTGGAAAATCAGGTGGGGACTCGAGGTCATACCCAATCAACTGTCGGAGCTTCCCAATCTCCAGATGTCCGAAACTACTAGTCCTTCCAATTTTTGTTGGAGGACGGGTTATTTGTAATAAGGGCTTGACCCTTGTTCGACCAGGCTGAGAAATAATACTAACTCGTATACTTTGGGTTAGACTTCGTCTGGAAGAGGTGGAGGAACTCGTCGGTGGTCAGCTCGGTAATCCCAAGCTAAAACTACAATATAAAGGCCCCCAGCAGAGCCCTCCAGGCATTCAAAATTGTTTGGCCTGGGGCCAACCTTAAATGAGATATGACCTCCCTAACAATACGGTGAAAGGGGAGTCTGAGGCCACATTGTAAAGCGACCAAGTATATGGCCACTTCACCCTCACGAGGATCGCCCAGAATCTCACCAAGTACAGGAGCTCGGAGTACCACTGAGTCAGGACTGTGATACTCTGACCTGATCTGAACTAGGTTAGATTCCTTAAGTCTCAACTCGAATAGGCCAATTTCTTCGGGTCCCTCCATAGGGGATCAAGCCATCCCTCTCTTCGCTAAAGTAGACCCCTCTTTAGCATCTATAGGCCGCTCAGCAGAGGACTAGGTCATCGTCCTCTTTATTGAGGTAGACGCAGTCTCCCTATCACTCAACAGTGGAATCAGAGATGGTGGATCATAGGGGGTGGCCCAACGATGAACCCCAACTCTTCAGCCCTAAGTCACCCTAAAAAGCCATAGGTTCATCCCATTCATCTGACATATCCGACATTTCTGATCGGAAAGTAGTCAGGAAGTAGAAGTAGAAAAGAAAAAATGAAAAAGAGAAGGAAAAATGAAGAGGATTCGAAGAAACAAAGCTTGCCAGAGAAGAGAATTTTGACTTACAGGAAATCGTCAAGTCCGGGAAGTCTGGGAGAGGCGACAGAGGTAAATGAATGAGGCTGCTAGGGCTCCCCTCTTTTTCATAGGGACCTCGGCCGCATGCATTAATTACTTGCATTAAATGCAATAGCTGAATAGGCACCTCGATGCATGCGCACTGCCACTGGAGGCCTCCCACTCGATAAATGACCCAACTTCCCAGGTAGCGCCACCCGTCCGTGCCCCATTAGTCAGAAACCAAAAAGCCGCCTTGCCAGTGCACACTGCCTTGAGCGCATCGTACTATCATTGAAGATCCTCCTCGATCTCTGTGCCTACCACCCTTCTCCGTAATAATGGGGAGTTGGCTCGGCTTCCCACGTGAAAAATATTATAAATCCACCTCATTACGCCGACTTACTTCCTGATATTACGCAGCCATCTCGGAAGTTGGGGGCTATTATGTGAACTAGTCAGAGAGATGAAGTCGACTCGGATATATGTACTTGTTACATGGTCAGCTGGCGTGAATCCTAATCAAGGAGTTCTTCAACGGCCAGATAGTAGCAATGATCCACCGCTAGGAGATCTGCCTGCTCGATGGCCTCGTTCGCTAGGAGATGAAGTACCTCCACTTCCTTCAAAAGAGGACGAACACCGATTTCTCCCACGGTCCCATCCATTTCCAACCTCTCACTCAGATCCCCTAGAGAAGCATCCGAGGCACGGTCTCACACAGGACCAAATGTGGAGCTGCTACACTCGCGTTGCTCGAGACCTGTAAGGGAGCCCTCACACCGTACGATAAGATCAAGAGGATGGTCATCCCTAGTGCCTCCAAGATGCCATCAAGGTCCCAAAGAGAGTTCAGTCCCAGTGTTATGACACAACCTTCGTGAGCAGATCGACAATCTGGTCAAACCCTAAGAATTCAATACCAAAGACCTGTTTTCATGACATGAACTGTAGCGTTAGAGGGAAGCCCAACCACATCCTACCAAAGAACTCTGCTTAGGATGGTCTTCCTTGGGATGTCCATAAACTTTAAATCATGAGCTTGGCTCAGATGGTCGACCTCGACCACCGACCACGTGTCTTCAGATCCCGGCCGTTCAATCTTATCACCATCGAGGATCTCGGGAAACAGTCAAGAAACGATTGCTAAATGCATGCCAATAATTTAAGAAGCATTTCTCCCCACGTAATTGACTCTTGGCTTATAAATAGAGGACCAATCTACAGTGAAAGGTACACACCAATAAACCCCTAGCTCTACTGTTGAAGACCTTAGTCATTTGTGTGTCTTAATGGCCTATACCATGATATTCCTCCCTAGAGATTTGTGAGACTATAACACCTCAAGAAGGTGACCTTAGAAGGTCCCTTTGGGCTCAATTGATAAATATGAGGATTTTAGCCTAATTTATGAGCCTAATTTGAAATTTTGAGGATTTTAGCATCATTTTAAGCAAATAGGAAAATCTGAGAATAACCTCATCTTGTGCTTATTGGTAAATTTAAGGACTAAGCCACATTCGTTTTGATAGTTTAAGCTTTAAAGTTGGTGAATTTTGATATCACATGTTTTTAACTTAGATTATCATTGGTCATTCCAAATTTTAATTGATTCATCACATGAATGACCATAAGCATGCTTAATGTTTTTAATGATTATATGCACCCTTTAAACCCCTATTAGCATGTGCCTTATAATTGGTAAATCTATGACTTATTGAGTACTTTCATGTTATGTTTTTATTTGTATATTTATTAGAACTAACTCTTTGTTAAATACTGATAAAAAGTGGGAGAAAAATCAAGTCCCACAAAACTAATGAATTCTGTTTTATAGGATTTGTTTGTTTATTATTGCATGGGTTGATGATATAGGGGGATCACGTATGGGGGAGCATTACAAATGTTACATGTCTCGAGCCCTGTATTTAAATTTGTAAATTATTGTAATATTAGGCATGTAATATTTTGACTTGTTTTGGTATGTCATTGGTATGGACCATGACATTGTCTAGGTTAGGTTTTTATCACATAATTAACAAAGGGAAAGATGGTTCGTGCACTAATTTATGCACCCCATTTGTCAATCACGTGAGCCCATATATATGTCATGTACTCGATTGAGATTTTGGAAGCTGAAGATCGAAGATACAAGTGAAGATGAAGCATCATGGAGTGAAGAATAGGTAAACGCGATGCCTTGGTGACCCTAACCCTTGACCCAAAAGAACCTAAACCTCTAGATGATGTTAAACCTAACAAATAAACCTTTTATAGATCATCCCTTAAACTATATGAGCCTAAATTAACCATCCTTATATTGGATTTAGAAGTCCCGTGTTACTGAGAAAACTGCACAATTTTAGCAACCTTTGGTCTCATCAAACCCATCTTCAATTTGATTGAAAATTATTAAAATAGGATAGTGTGCTGGGGCAGAATTATGAGTAATTCGGGTGCAACTGAGTGCTACATTTGGTCTCACGAAATACCACTTTCAGTGCGACCGAAAGTGCTGACAATTTGTCTAAGGGCTTTCATGTCTAAATTTGGTGCAACCAAACATAAATTCAATGCTGATTGCTTACCTCCAAGTGCAAAGGTTCGTAAGTAGTATCCCGTGAATACAGGGTCGATCCCACAGGGAGATGAATTGTGAATACAAAAAAAACTAAGTAATAAAAACTAAACTGATGATTTGATTTTGGGATTTTTGAATGGATGTAATTCAACTTAATTAAAATAACACCTAAGCTTCAACGTTCCACACATAGGTTAATGTTCCCAAATCATGATAACTTGGATAACACAACTAGGATCTGAGCACTATGGTCAGCCTAATCAGAAAATAAAACAGTTTAAATATTTTAATAAGTGATATAAAATATTAAAAAATCATGGATTTGCACCATTGATATATATTCTCAAGCGTCAGTGATTTTAAGAATTCAATATCAATGAAATAATGAAAATCAAAGAAATATAACAGGTTGAGAACCTTTACTATCTAGGAAATCTGATTGATCTAGGGTAAACCTATCCATCAATGTGGATCTCATATGATGGAAACATATGGATCTCATAAGAGGATAAAAAAATAAAACCTAAATAATAGATAACATACATACACCATTCTTCTCATCATTAAAATAATCAATCATCATAACTTAAAAGAATTATTAAACCCATGTGCTTCCCTTCTAGCTTGAGCTAGAAGGAACTTAGAAAAACA
Organism: Magnolia sinica; assembly: GCF_029962835.1. Lineage (NCBI taxonomy): Eukaryota > Viridiplantae > Streptophyta > Magnoliopsida > Magnoliales > Magnoliaceae > Magnolia > Magnolia sinica. The sequence goes on along the minus strand of NC_080574.1, from coordinate 100,419,672 downwards.
TAATTAAATTGCAGAAATAAAAAGCAACAAGAAAGAAAAAAATGTAAATAGAAAAGATCTAAATTTTTTTTTTTTAAAAAAAAACAACTTATAAAGGTTTAATAAAACTAAAAACTCTTTAAAAATCCTAAATTTTGCTTTGGGATGCCTTAAATGATCCTTAGGAATACCCTAGGAAGCCCTATTTATAAGTGGGCAACTCCAATTTTCATACAGAGTTGGAGAACTCTAGAAACCGCCTTAAATTTACGCAGTTTCCCAAAATAGACTTCTCACTGCACAGTTTGTTTAAAATAGATTTTCCGCTGCACAGTTTTCCAAAATATACTTCAAAGCTTCAGAATACACTTTTCAGGACGATTTCAGGATTCTTTACTTCAAATCTTCGATTATTTTCATTCCTCACTTGTTTTCTTAGATCTTTGACATGTGAATTCTTCAATCTTGGTCTCCTAAGATCCATCCCTTACCTTGGTGATTCTTGAGCATCAAAGTCATACTTTTTAGCATCCTTTTTTAATCTAAGTTCTTAAATTCACATTGCAATACATACATGAGTAAAATAAAACATTAAGCTGATTCATATTCATAAAACCAAGATATAAATGGGGCAAATTATGCATTATTTGAGTCTCAACACACTCCCCAACTAGCATTTAGCTAGTCCTGAGCAAAATAAGCAAAAAAAAAAGAATAAAATTAATTTTAGAAACAAAATTAAAATGAAAAAAAAAATCTACTTACATCACTTTCGCAGGTAATCTCGATTGCATTTAGCATATGCAAAAAGCCTTTAAACCCCTAAGTTACCCCTAATGGATGAGTTATAGTCTCCTGAGGGTTTCCAGAAATGTTACCCATAAACATTGAAAATATGAAAAATAGTTCAACACTTAGAAATTTATACAATTATGCCTCCATTCATCATATGAATTCCAAAACAACTTACCCTAAGTCTGAAGTTAGTTAGAATCTCAATTTCCTAATCCATTACATCCTTAAGTTCAGAGACTTAATCAAAATTTAGAATAGTTATGATCCAATATACTTAGGTGCTCCTTGACACTAGTCTAACTTTGAGAAATATGCATGTTCTCTATTCTAACTCCTTTCAATCATTCCAAGAATATGAAATCTCTAGTTATCTCATTTTCTTCATGACGTTTCTTCTTTTATCATCATATCCTCATTATTATAGACCACCCTTAGATGAAGATTCCCATTGGGTTTGCTTCATAACCTAAGATATTGTACTTGTAATGGTAACAGTAATGGATACTTAGGTATCCTTACTCCGGATTACTAACACGATTGTTATGGTCATTGCATTCATGCTTTATAATAAATTTTCTTTTTCCATCACTTTTTTTTCTTCAATATTCTCTCTTTTAAACATATATCAATGGTACTAGTTTATTCAACCTTATTTGAATCAAAAGTTATTATTCTAGTTCTCATATCATATTCCTCACTTAGTTAGCTAGGGTGTATTGTGAATTCAGTACATTAAATTACAACTCGCTTTAAATTAGTGATTAGATAATTGAACTCAATTTTATAATTTTCAGTTATCATAAATTTGACTACTATCAACTTTGCCTTTGAAATTCGCATAATATCATATTCACATTCTTGTATATAAATATATTATTTTGAAAATGTTGAAAAAAAATCCCCATAAACCTAAAAAATATGAACTTGAACCTAACTGAAACCTAAAATAATAATAATAATAATAATAAAATAAACTGAAACCTTTAAAAAAAAAACCTCACATGGATGACTATCCACACCCCCAACCTAAAATCTACATCGTCCCCAATGTAATGATAATATAATGCAGAGAACAATAAAAATAAAAGAAAGGGTGAATAGTACCTACCATGAAGAACTCACCTGCTAGGTGACACTAAAAAAATTGAATATGATACAAATCCTACATACATGCTCCATCAGACTAGGAGTATCTATTTAAATATTCTAGCTCATGAAGAGGGACGAACTCCTCTCCCAAATGAAAGTTTTCCATATAAGGCTTTAATCTCTGACCATTAATCTTGTACACATTGCCATTACATGGATTCTCAATTTCAACAACCTCATGAGTATAAACATTCTTCACAATAAAAGGGTCTGTCTATCTTCATCTTAACTTTTCCGGAAAGAAATGGAGACGGGAATTGTACAATAGGACCTTTTACTGAGGATCAAAATTCTTCCTTAGGATGTTTTTGTCATGAAAAGCTTTGGTCTTCTCTTTGTAGATTTTAGAATTTTCATAGGAGTCTCTCCTCAGCTCCTCTAATTCATTCAACTTTAATTTCCTTTGTCCACTCGCTTGGTCCATATCAAAGTTTAATTTCTTTATTGCCCAGTAGGCTCTATGTTCCAATTCTACAGGCAAGTGACAAGCTTCTCATACACCAATCTGTATAGAGACATTCCAATCGAGGTCTTATAAGTAGTCCTATAAGCCCATAAAGTGTCGGATAGTCTAAGGGACCAATCCTTCCTATTTGTCCTTATAGTTTTCTATAAAATGTGTTTGATTTCCTGATTAGAAATCTCAGCTTGCCCACTCGTTTGTGGGTGATATGGGGTACTCACTTTATGCTTGATGCCATATTTCTTCATCAAAGCCTCAAACGTCTTATTACAAAAGTGAGACCCGCCATCATTAATGATGGCCTTTGGAGTTTCAAATCTAGAAAAAATATTTTCCTTTAGGAATCGTATGACCACTTTATTGTCATTGGTCCTACTTCGAACTGCCTCAATCCACTTTGAAACATAGTCCACACCAACCAATATATAAATAAATCTAAAAGAAGATGAAAATGGGCTCATAAAATCAATACCCCAACAATCAAATATCTCCAATGGTAAAATTAAGGATAAAGGCATATGTTACGCCGAGACACTCTTCCCAACCTTTGACATCTATCACAAGCAACACAGAAAGCATGGATGTCTTTAAACATGGTGAGCTAGTAAAAACCACACTGTAGGATTTTTGCAGTGGCTTTCTTAGCAGAAAAATGACCACCACATACTTCCATGTGACAAAAGGAAATAAAACTCTGAACTTCATCCTCTGGGACACAATGTCTAAAAATCTGATCAATCCTAGATTTATATAAATACGGGTCATCCCAGAAGAAGTTCCTAACCTTGGTTTCAAAACGCTTCCTATCTTATGACTTTTAATGATAGAGCATTTTTTCCTTTACAAGATAGTTCACTATATCCGTATACCAAAGCAATTTGGAGACCGTAAATAATTGTTCATCAGGAAAAGTTTCCTAGATATGCATCTCCTCAGTGGAATCATCTAACATTAATCTGGAAAGGTGATTAGCCACTACGTTTTCTACTCCTTTCTTATCTTTTATATCTAAGTTAAATTCTTGGAGTAGGATGATCCATCTTAAAAGTCTTGGCTTTGCATCCTTCTTAGATAGTAAATATTTAAAAGCTGATTGGTCCATGAAAATGACCACTTTGGATCCCAGCAGGTAGGATCTAAACTTATCCAAAGTAAAAACTACTACAAGTAACTCTTTTTCAGTTATTAAGTAGTTCACTTGGGCCGAGTTTAGAGTTTTACTTGCATAGTGAATAACATAGGGCCGTTTATCTTTTCTTTGACCCAAAATAGCCCCCATGGTATAATCACTTGCATTACACATTAGTTCAAAAGGAAGAGTCCAATCCAGTGGATGCATGATAGGTGTAATGGTAAGGGATGATTTAATTTTATTAAAGGTACTTGCACACTCATTTGTCCACTTAAATGGAACATCCTTTTGAATGGAACATCCTTTTGAAGAACATTAGTCAAAGGTCTAATAATGGTACTAAAGTCCTTGATGAATCTTCTATAAAAACTAGCATGCCCTATAAGTGATCTAATATCTCTAACAGTTCGGGGGATAAGTAGATTAGCTATAATGTCGAGTATTGAGCGATCTACCTCGATTCCATTTTTGGAGATAACATGGCCCAAAACAATTTCTTTTTAAACCATGAAATAATATTTCTCCTAATTTAAGACAAGGTGCTTCTCTTCACACCTAGATAAGACAAGAGATAAATTGTTGAAGCATTCCTCAAAACTACTCCCAAATACAGAGAAGTCATCTATGAAAACCTCAAGAAACTTTCCAACCATATTTGAAAAAATACTTAACATACACCATTGAAAAGTTGCTGGGGCGTTACACAATCCAAATGGCATCCGTTTGAAAGCAACCATGCCAAATGGACAAGTGAACGTGATTTTCTCTTGGTCTTCCAGGGCCATATCTACTTGGTTATATCCGGAATATCCATCAAGAAAACTATAGAAGGAGTGACCTGCTACCCTCTCTAAAACTTGATCAATGAATGGTAGAGGAAAATGGTCCTTCTTTGTGACCTAATTTAATTTTCTATAGTCAATGCAAACATGCCAACCTGTGGTGACACGTATTGGTATGAGTTCATTATTAAAATTTTTCACAATAGTTATTCTAGATTTCTTTGGAATTACTTGAGTTGGACTCACTCAAATACTATCGGATATTGGGTAGATGATTTCCACATTCAATAATTTGATCACCTCATTTTTTACAACTTTCATCATGTTTGGATTGAGACACCTTTGAGGTTATCTAATTGGTTTGTCGTCCTCATCGAGGTGAATCCGATGGGTGCATATGAAAGGGCTTATACCCTTGATGCCAGAAATCATCCAGCCCAAGGCTCCTTTGTGGTCCCTTAGAACATTCAACAATTTAATCTCTTGATCCTTGTCTAAAAATGAAGAGATCACCACAAGATACGTTTTATTTTCACTTACGTATACATACTTAAGCTCATTTGGTAGTGGTTTTAAATCAAACCTTAGAACATTGGTTGGTGATGACAGAGGTCATGAGTCCTCGATAGATAGGATTTGAGTGCGCAGTCTACATTGGTACATACCAATGTCCTGGGTGGTAGTGCTCTCATTATCATCACAAATTTCAACAAGTACTTTTTCTAAATCAGAATTTTTCAAGTCCCCAATGACTTGAATCAATTCCTCAGTCAGACTAGGTTCTAATTCCTCTTCTTCTATCAAGTAGTCTATGAAATTCAACTCATAGATCTCATTATTATCAATGGGCTGCTTACATAAATTAAAAATATTTAGCTCTAGAGTCATGTTACCAAAAGACAAGTTCATCATTCCATTCCTGTAATTTATGATTGCATTTGAAGTTGCTAAGAATGGGCAGCCTAAAATGATGGAAACTTGAGCACTAGAATTTACATATAGTTCAGTGTCTAGTACAATAAAATACACGGGGAAGTAGAATTTCTTATCTTAGACTAGCACATCCTCTAAAATTTCCCTTGGTACCTTAATGGAGCGGTCAGCAAGTTGGAGTGTAATTGTGGTTGGTTTAAGCTCGCCTAACCCCATTTATTTGTAAACCGAATAAGGTACTAAGTTGACACGTGCACCCAAATCTAGCAAAGCATGCTTAATTTGAAAATTTTCAATAATACAAGGAATAGTGGAACTTCCCGACTCTTTGTATTTGGGTATAGCCCTTTGTTGAATAATAGCGCTCACTTTCTCAGTAAGGAAGGCCTTTTGTGCACATTTAATTTCCTCTTTATAATGCACAACTCCTTGAGATATTTAACATATGATGAAATTTGTCTAATGGCATCAAGCAGAGGAATATTGACAGTAACCTTTTGGAGCACATCCAACACCTCTTGATATTTCATAGGGACAGTTGGATTCCAAAGTCTAGATGGGAACAGAACTGGAGGCTCATATGACTTAGTCTCTTTATCCTTTTGTTGTTGTGGCTCTTGAACCATAGCCGGTTCATCTTTCTCTTGAGACGGTGGCTCATTCTCCGGTATTTCTACCGATTGCATTATTTTGGTATTAACCTCTTTTCCACTTCTCAAGATAATGATGGCCTTAGCTTGTTCATGATGTAGCTCACTTGGATTTGAGTCTCCAATGAAATGTGTGTTTCTAGGGTTTGGCACAGGTTAAGAAGGAAGGGTGCCTTTTTCCCTAGCATTTAATTAAGTCTCAATCCTAGCCACGACCGTCTTTAATTCATGATTTTATTGGATTAGAGACTGATTCATTTGAGCTTAAGAGTTTATGAATGTGGTCAATGCATCCTCTACAGATGATCGCTTTAGTGGAGGCACATATGATGCATTGTTAGGTGCCCTAAAAAAGTTATTTTGAGGAGGTATTTGAGGTGCATTAGGTGCATTAATTTATGGTCCATTCCTCCAACTAAGATTAGGATGGTTACGCCAATTTGGATAATACGTGTTTTCCATTGGTTGCATAACTGACCTTTGGTAATTATTTATAGTATTTGCTTGGTCATGCTCATGTGTGATATTTTGTACAACTGAGATTATTTGACAATCCTTTGTGTCATGGTCTGTACCACCATAAATGCTATAAAAATTACCTAAGGAAGTGTTTGCTTTAACCATATCAACTTTCTTAATTTCCAAGGCTTCAACCTTTCTAGCCAATGCAATAAATTTTGCATTAAGGTCGTCTTCCTCTCTTAAGACATACATTCTCGCTTTCTCTCTAGGAATGGGTCTAGTTTGGTTTGGTTTAGCAGAGATATCCCATGTCTGCGCATTCTCTGCTAACATATCTAGAAAATCCCAAGCCTCATTATGATCCTTGTTAAGAAAGGTTCCACCATACATCATCTATATGAACTGACGGGTATCTATGGTGAGCCTCTTTCGGAACGCATCAATCACGTGCCATGGTTCATAACCATGATGTGGACAAGTAATTAGAAGGCCTTTGAAGCGCTCCCAAGCTTGAAAAAATAGTTAATTCCCCTTTTGGGAGAATGACATGATTTCTTATTTTAGTGCATTTGTTTTGTACTTGGGAAAGAATTTTTTCAAAAACTCTCTACTTAAGGCTTGCCATGAAGTGATGGTATTAGGTCTTAGAGAGTTGAGCTATGCTTTGGCCCGATCCTTTATCCTCTCTTAAGAAAATGAGGATAACCTAAGTTTAAGTTCATCCCTAGTGTCATTATTTACTTGTAATGTTGCAATTACTTCCTCAAAGTCCTTGGGGTGTAAGTAGGGGCTTTCAGAATCCAAGCCATGAAATTTAAAAATCAATTGAATCACACTTGGTTTAAAATCAATGTTCCATGTGTGAGCAGGGAACACTATGCAAGATGATAAAGTTGATCTCTCAGGGTGTAAATGTTCACGTAAAGTATATGGTTGGTTTAACACATTCCTATGAACTTCATTTTCATCCTCAAGAGGAGGACTAGGTTGATTTTCTCTGTTTTGATTTATAGTTGGATCTGGTAGATTTGGATTTGGATTATCAATTAGGTCTGCCATGAAATCCAAATGATGTTGAGTGCCTCTTCTAAGTGAATAATTAAGGCCTAGAACTAGTCCACCTTAGGGGGAGAGTCGATTGTTTTGATCTTTACTCCAACGGGACATAAACAATCCACACCACATAACAAATATCAATAATTCAAATAGTAAGTATGATATTTAAAATAAAAATAAAAACTTAACCAACAAACCGGGCGATAGGGCCGACCATGAGGGTTCAGTCCACAAAGCAAAATAAATCAATAATCCAGGCGGTAAGGCTGACCATGAGGGTTCAGTCCACAAAGCAAAAATAAATCAACAACCCAGGCGGCAGGGCCGACCATGAGGGTTTAGTCTATAAAACAAAAATAAATCAACAACCCAGGCGGCAGGGCTGACCATGAGGGTGTAAGTGTTATGGTTTCTTGCTTCTTTGATTGTCAAATTTTGTAGTGCCAAAACCACAATCTGTGTCTTGTGTAGCACATTGATATATCTGTTCAAGGTAATGTATTACATATATAAGGACAATGCTTCAAGTTAAGAACAAAGATCTACTTCAAGAAATTCAAAGATCAAGTACATTGTTCACTCCTTTAAGCTTCAAAGTTCAATGTTTTAAAGCGACATCAAAAGACAAGTCAACTGTTCATACTCAAGACTCAAAGTGAAGTACAACTCAAGTACTACAAATTCAAGCTTCAAAAGATCTCAAGCAGCTGCTCCATTATGTGTCGAGATCTTAAGCTTCATGAACTTCAAAGATCATTTATCATTTGAAGAAAAGAAGGTTCAATGTTCATACATCATGTCCAAGGTATGAAAGACCTTAGATTGACCTTAGGGTAGGTCATTTTCTATACATAATTCAAATTGAATCATTTTATAAGTGTTTGGACTATTCTTCGACTAGTCCCAGACTCTGTTTGACTAGTCCTAGTACTGCCTTGACCAGTCCTAAGTTTGTTGCAAATTTTCAGAATTTTTTGTTAAGCCACGACCAGTCCTAGAGACTACTTGATCGGTCATGTGAACAGTGCACGACTCGTTCATGATTAGTCCTGTAACCACGACTCAAACTCCAACAACTGTTTTTGGTTCCACACGACTAGTCGTGAACAAGTCACGACCAGTTGTGGAGGTCTCACGACCAGTCGTGTAGGGCCTACGACTAGTTGTGGAACGGCTTTATCTTATCGCACTCTAAATTTCAAAATTTCATTAGTCCTACGACCAGTCATAGTGTCCATAAGACCAGTCGTGAACATGATTTCTTCACCTATAAATAGAGCACGATTTTCAGAGTTTGATATTCAATTCAAGTATAATCAAGACATCACTCTGAGTGATAAGTTTGTAAACTTCTTAAGCTATATTGTGCATATTTAATATTCTCTTTTATTAACTTTTTATATTTGATTTTGTATTCTGCATTCCAATCTGATTTGAAAGAGGGATTGAAGTATTCCCACTTCTTGGAATCAAAATCAAATAGAGCTAGCCCAACTTGATTTAATTTAAAATCAATTTAGAACCTAAAACCTTTTCATAGTGAGTGTTGACATTGAACTTCTATATTCGAACTTCTAGTCTGATTTGGTTCTTCTGGACTGCAACAAAAGAAGAATATCCAGGTATTTTACATTATTGTAATTTCCTTTGTATTGGTTTCTTTTGAGATTGAGCCAGAAAAATCTCATTCTTTTGGTTATTTGAGGAGATCCAGAAAACTCAGAGTGTGGGGTTTTTTGAATTGTTTAAGCCCACTTGAAAGACACAATTGTGAGGGTTTTAGGTGAACCTAGAAAAACCTATTTTCGTAGTAAATGCTAATATCCACTCTGTGAGGATATTAGGAGTGGAGTAGCTGTGTGGCTATTGTTTAACAGTTGGTGTACACATAGGCGAACCATTATAATTCTTTGTGCTTTGTGGATGTGTGGTTTATTTTCTATATCTTTTATCATTCAAGTTTGTGGGATGTATTTGTGGATGTGAATGTTGTAATCTTTTACATTTTAAGCATTGTTGGGAATGTTGTAATAGCTTATATTTTCTTTCTAGCTATTTCCTTTTTATTCCTCTTTAGTTTGAGTTTTTGATACACAAACTATTCTAGTAAGGTTGTCCTGCCATAAACCCTTGGTTTTTATGGTATAAGGTTGTCCTTAAAACAACATTTGTATCAACCTCTCAATACTAGAATTTTGAGGTTGCTTTACATTTCCATATTATGGATTGTTTATAGTGCTATCTTTCCTTTAATTGTTTAAATTCCGCTGTTATCATTTTTAATTTGGCATAGTCCTATTCACCCCCCCTCTCTCGAGGACTCTAGCTTGGCCTTTTCAGAAGGTTCAATCCACAAAAATAATAATAATAAAAATAAATAAATCAATAAAAGTAAAACTAATGCAGAAATTAAACTATGCAAATCTAGAAAATAGATTTAGCGGATGATCTTTGTGATTAAACAGGAACTGTAGGACAACCATAGCACTTGGGTGATAAAATCCCAAGCAGGGCAACCTTATGTCATAGTTAGTGCTTGAAAGACCCAACTGAATTAACTTTCAAAGAAAAAAAATCTACAGAAAATTTGGAGGGTTTAAAAGAGAACTTACCTTAGAAAAGAACTTACCTTAGCTATCTTGCATAGATCTAATCTATCTCAGTCTCTCCCCGGCAACGGCTCCAAAAACTTGATTGCTTGCCTCAAAGTGCAGAGGTTCGTAAGTAGTATCCCATGAATATAGGGTCGATCCCACAGGGAGATGAAATGCAAGAAGGAAAAATCAAATGCAAAACAAACTAAGTAATAAAAACTAAACTGATGATTTGATTTCGGAATTTTTGAATGGATGTAATTCAACTAAATTAAAATAATACCCAAGCTTCAAAGTTCTACTTATAGGTTAATGTTCTAAAATCATGATGACTTGGATAGCACAACTAGGATCTGAGCACTATGGTCAGCCTAATCGGAAAATAAAACAGTTTAAATATTTTAATGAGTGATATAAAATATTAAAAAATCATGGATTTGCACCATTGATATATATTCTCAAGCGTCAGTGATTTTAAGAATTCAATATCAATGAGATAATGAAAATCAAAGAAATATAACAGGTTGAGAACCTCTCCTATCTAGGAAATCTGATTGATCAAGGGTAAGCCTATCTATCAATGTGGATCTCATATGATGGAAACATATGGATCTCACAAGAGGATAAAAAAATAAAACTTAAACAATAGATAACATACATACACCATTCTTCTCATTATTAAAACAATCAATCATCATAACTTAAAGAATTATTAAACCCATGTGCTTCCTTTCTAGCTTGGGCTAAAAGGAACTTAGAAAAACATAATTAAATTACAGAAATAAAAAGCAACAAGAAAGAAAAAAATGCAAATAGAAAATATCTAAATTTTTTTTAAAACAACTTATAAAGCTTTAATAAAACTTAAAACTCTTAAAAAAATTCTAAATTTTACTTTGGGATGCCTTGAATGATCTATAGGAATGCCCTAGGAAGCCCTATTTATAAGTGGGGAACTCCAATTATCATACAGAGTAAGAAAACTCTAGAAACCGCCTCAAATTTATAAAGTTTCTCAAAATAGACTTCTCACTGCACAGTTTGTTTAAAATAGATTTTCTGCTACACAGTTTTCCAAAATATACTTCAGAGCTTCAGAATACACTTTTCAGGATGATTTCAGGATTCTTCACTTCAAATCTTCGATTCTTTTCATTCCTCACTTGGTTTTCTTGGATCTTTGACATGTGAATTCTTCAATCTTGGTCTCCTAAGATCCATCCCTTGCCTTGGTGATTCTTGAGCATCAAATTCATGCTTTTCCTTTTTCAATCCAAGCTCTTAAATTCACCTTGCAATACATATATGAGTAAAATAGAACATTAAGTTGATTCATGTTCATAAAACCAAGATATAAATGGGGAAAATTATGCATTATTTGAGTCTCAACAGATGCGACTAAATATTAGTTGGTGCGACCGAACCTACATTCGATCCGACCAAAGACTAAATGTTATAGATCCATTAGAGCCTTTTTCCTGTAAATCTTACAATCAAATCTTTGTGGAGATGATGATTTGGAGTGAGAAAAAGACCTTAGAGTGTCCAATACTTCCAAATCCTTCTAAGTTCTCACCCATTGATTTATACCCTCTTCCAAGTGGTTCATCACTCTATGAGCATTCAAATGCTCCATTTGTGGAAGAACTTGACATATCATATTTTCTAGAGGTTAAACTAAACCCCAATAGATATATTCTTTGTCTAAATAACCTCTAAAATGGTCATCTATGTGAATCCCTACTAGGAACTCAATCCTATCATTAGTTGTAGGAGATTCACACAACTCCCATCACCTTAGGCAACTCAAAGGAGCATCACATATAATGTGTTTAATCTTGAAGCTGAAGCATTGGCAATACATCGACATCATGATCGGGGGAGCATTTGAGGAGAGGATTCAAGCACAGAAAAGATTTGAAGAAGCAACTCAAGGTCGACACATCAACGGGGCTCAATCTGATAAGTTAGGTTGTCATTTGTATAGTACATATACACTTATTCCTTGTGTAAGATTAAATGTAAGAGTTTAATTGCCAAACTTGATTAGGTTCATGTGCAGGAACTAAATTAAGTCATTATATAGGCCACTAACACGGGTATGTGCATGTAAGGTTCTTGGGTAGGATCGAGGTTTGTGGTTAGCTTGTAGAAAATCATGTAAGTCTTTGAGAGAGTCGGTCCTTGTGTAGGATTGTAAATATTAGAGAAAAACCTAATTTAAAATCTTTAAGATAGTGAGTACCATTACACTCTAAAAGAGAGTGTGTCCTTTAGGAGTGGAGTAGAAAAATCGAACTGCTATACACGCTTGTGTTTGGAATTACATTTGAGCACTTATTTAATTATGCTTCTATGATAAATGTTTAATTATATGTATGCATGATTATATGAATGCTAGGAGTTGATAAGTAGCACATCCTACACACACATGTAAACTATCATGCTTATAGACTAATTGCTTAATTGTCAAATCTTTTATACTCTATGTGATTGGACTCTCAGTTAAATCTACATATTAGTTTAAGTTAAGTAATTGTGTTTTAAAAGGCATAATTTTTAATTCGTCCTAATGACCCCCTTCTAAGATATAGCCATCATTCCTTAGCTCCACCAAGCTTTTGCACATAGCATGTGGGTCCTTCACGTGCAATTTTAGAAACATTGAACGTCTACATCTCTACCCTAGAAATGAAGTACAATAGATCTTTCCCATTCATTTGTAGGGTCCAGTTACATAAACCTTGTATTCCAACTCTGATCTTGATCAAATGAATGCTTGGGCCATAGTCAATGTATGTTCCACCATTCTTATTAATATTAAGATTATACTACTTGATCAAAAATTTTAGAATTTGGAACATAGCTCTACTGGATGGAAAGAGAGTGATTGAATGGTCTGGATTTGAAGTTGGGATGTGGGGTCCACCTAAATTTAGTTTTATTTGCAAAGAGATAGTCAGTGCAAGCTTAAGAGAGGTACTCCCATCTCTTTTTAAAGGTTTCCATATTTGAAATGCACCTAGCATTTCATCTTTCTTCCATCGCTACAACAAGGAGAGAAAAGATGTCTCTACTAGGTTGTTTTTTTGGGTGTGAACATGCACCACCATCATGAGCCTCACATTCATAGATCATGCAATCCATTTCGTCCATTCTCTTTACAGGTTAGTTATATTGTTCCTAAAATTAATCTTTCAGTCAGGGAAAGATAATATTACATTAAATTAATCTTGGCCCTTTATAGGTTTGAGGGTGTATCTAGGTTAGGTACTCCACAATTATGCAAGATGAGGGTGAACATATGTGTGTGTACATTCCATGAATGTATGTCACAAATGGCTACGAAATAATGCACTCTAACCATATAAAATCATATACCATTATGTACTTGTATAGGAAAAAGTAGTGTCAATTTTCAGATATGCATGATACATGAAATAATGGATGGTCATGATGATGTCTTATACACATGCGCATGATCTAACAAGATCTTAACATATGTGATGTGACCAAATCAGATAACATGATAGATTTACTCAGGATGAATCATATGAAAGCAGTTTGATAGAAATCAAATTACTAGCTTGGTCAATATCTTCAATAAACCGTGATCATCCATTCATTTGGCCTCATATCTAGACTTCTTCCCAGAAAAAGTTTATTATATTTGTACCATTCTGAAGGTTATAGCATGGTTAACAAGATGATTGACACGTTGGATGGATCATTTTCTAAGATGATCAAATTGGAAGATTTAAGCCATCCGTCCATCGATCAGACCATTTATAGCATTTGAACTGGCGATCCAAAGGTAGGTTTACATGTAATATGCCATGGACATTTGATCCATATTCGGGTTAGTGTTTCATTGGATATTTTGACTTATATTTATAGTCAAGAGTCCTATAATCTACTCAATGGTCAAATTTTATCTCAATTTTTGAAAAAAAATAATTTATACCTCTAAAATTTGTTCAGAGTATTACACTAAGATTTGTTCAGAGTATTAAACTGTCAATCGTACAAAAAAATCCACACAAAATTTCCCAGTCACATCCCAAAAGAGGAATCAAGGACTCGAGCTATGTTTTTAAGGTGTGACAAAATACGACAATCTTTTTGTAGCGAAACGATCATTAGGAACAATTGTCTGCTTATGGCAAGAAGGTCATTGAATCATAGAGCTGGATCGCCTACTCAACTTGCTTCATAGTTAGATGGTTGTTGGGTATGACAATCTCTTCGTTATGAGGAATACTTCATTATTGAGACACTCACAATTTGCAGGAGGGTGGACGTTTGTCTGTCCCTCAGGTGACTTCATGGCTGGATAGTTATTATGGTAACTATCTGTTTGTCACATAAGACTAGGCTTTGTGGGTAGATTACTGATGGTTGGTGAATCTTCAATAGTCTATTTGTCAAGTGGTGGAGTTTCGTGGTGAGGCAATTGTTAGAAAATGATGATCCATTTGTTACTTCGCATGTCTAATTTTTGTAGGCAAGTCAGTCATTGTTTAGATGATTAACCGTTTAGCACTTAGCTACAGTACTTCATGGCAAGAAAGTCAGTGGGGTGATAACCTAATCATCGCTTCAGGTCCTTCGTGGTGAGACAGTCGAGGAAATGACTGTTTGTGCATTGCTTAGATCTTGTCTTTGTGGGCAAGGCTACCATGGAACGACCACCTGTTCGTCATTCAATTTGACTCTATGGCAAGGAAATCGTAATTAAACGACAACCTGTTCATAACTTGTTCAAATTTTGTGGTGAGATGGTTAAGCAAAATCACTAGGCACATGGCAAGATGACTCCATTGGCAATCTGTTTGAAACCTAGGGATCTTCTTAGGTCTTACAACTTGGTTGCAGACATAGGGTGCCTAATCTAATTGATTTTAACCTACTCAATCCAGATTAGTTCTGTGAAATAGCACTGGCTTTGGCAATGGAGGAGTTAGATTGAACAATGATGATAAGTGTCCATGGCAGACAAGGATGGGCAGTGTAGATCTAAAAAGTAGTGTTGTGTTGAATTAGAGTTACGTGGGCATTGAGCTCTTCATTCCTTGTTGAATTATAAATGTGTAAGGCAAATTACTGGAGGTTCATATTGGAATTGGGCTCCAAGATCTTCTTTTAATTAATTTTTTGAAGACAAACATCATTCATATATCATCGTAAAATACTATACAACTTGATTCGAGAGAGACCCCTGAGAGGGCCCTCCTATTGTAAGAGCAAAAGGACAAGAAGGGGCAGAAGAAGTTGACGTGGACGCGGGTTAGGCAGTACGAATTCTACCCAACCCAGTTTTATCTAAGAAGGTGAGGATACTAATTTTTTTGGCGAGGGCAATAACCTCTTAGAAAATGTGGTTCTCCCTGCCCGCACTCCTCATATGAGCCAGCTCATCTACTAGGGAATTAGCTTCTCTAGGGCAGTGCGAGAAGTGGACCTTGAAGGAACGAGAGAGGGCCTCGATCCTTTTACACCAATACCACATAGACTAGGATAGGGAAACACCTGAGACGCGGGTAGAGATAACTGATAAAGAATCAGTACCGACCTCCACATGCGCGAAGCTATGGTTTGCGCAAAGGCTGAGCTCATCCAGGATCACTCGGATTTCAGCACAACTATTGGATTCGAATCCATAGGAATGGGAGAACGTGAAGAGGGTATTGTGGCAACATCTCTAGCTAGGCCCCCCCACCTGAGGAGCCCGGGTTACCCTGTGCTGATCCATTAACATTTAGTTTGATCCAGCCCAGCTGCAGCCTGGCCCATTTGATAATGCAAGGAGCGGTGGGCTAACAAGGGGGAACGGGCATGCCTAAGACAAGGTGGGATGCTGATGGGCTACGGTTGGCGAAGATATGAGCAGGGAGAAGCGAGCCTAGTTAGTTGATCCAATGTTGAATGTTGGCCAGAATGACAGTGATAAAAGTGTCACACCCGTCAAAACGAGCCGTGTTCCTAGCCCTCAGGAGCTCCCAGAAGATGAAGGCTGGAATAAGGCCCACTATGGGCCATTTTTTAGGGGAGGAGGTGGCCGCAGTCCACCAGAGAGAAGCCATACCAATAGTCGATGCAAGGGAGGGACTGCCCATGCCCACGGCCTTGATGTAGTGCATCCAAAATGCCTTGGATTTGGTCCTTAGCAAAAATAAGTAGTCAGTGGATTCTGTTTGAGGGGTCGATGGAGCGGGGCAGTAGTTACATTTTGACGCGAATGAGATACCCTTACTCTAGACTCGGTCGTCTACTAGGATGGCCTTGTGGATGAGTTTCTAGGCCAGCAAGGAGAGCTTGGGAGGCAATTTGGCGTGCCAAACCCATCTCGACCAAGTCTTCTTCTCTGCCTGAAGATGAAGAATCTGGGTAGTTAGGCTGATAGAGAATTCCCTGGAAGAGGAGGGCATCAAAATACATTTGTTAATCGTGAGGGAAGTGCAAATCCCTTCGTCACTAATGTGGTCGAAGACGAACTAGGGCAGTAAGTTGCGTAAGAAAAAAAGATTACCCCAGCCAGCAGGCCCGAACAGATCCTTAACTGAGGCCTGCAGTAGGGGCGCAGGGATTGAATTGGTCGCCCATTCGAGGAAGGGGCCAAGGCTGGACCAGTTGGTCCTGCAGAAGCTGCAGTCACCCCTACCTACCAACCATCGAGAGTGGGGAGATAGTAGCGGGATTAGATTGTGAATTCATTTCCAAAGAGGAGATGCAGTAACAGACGTAGGGCCCGGCCCTTGCCTTTGCACGTCTGTCTCATATTTGGCTCTAATGAACTTAGCCCAATAGTTGGATTCTCCATGGTGCTAGATCGTCCATGCCATTTTGAGCTGGAAGGCTTTCATTACTATTGAGAAGATTTTGATCCCCAGACTGCCTTCCACTTTTGGGAGCACAATTGCTTATCAGCTTCACTAGTGGCATCTTTTTCTGGTCCCCTCCCAGCCCCATAGGAAGCCTATAAAGGATCTTTGAAGGTCCTTTAAGATACTAGATGGGACATCCGTGGCAAATAGCATGTGGATGGGCATCCCGGATAGAATGTGGTTAAGAAGCGTTAGCCTTCCAACCTATGTGAGGATTCTTGCTTTCTAAGTGGCTATTTTGGTGATAGTTGTAAGATCCGTATCCTAGTCCATACTGTTCCGTAGGCTTTCGTGGTCCTCCCAGTCGAATTCCGGCGACCTGCGATGCATAGACAGTAGTTGTGCGTGATCTTGAGTCGTGTCCCGTATATCAGAGTCAGCTCGACTTAAGACTTGTACCATTGCGACCGCACCGTCGCCGTGGTTCCAACACCGCGTCTTATGCACCGATCCTATACCCTGACAGGAAGATGCGGGCCGACATTTATTTCAAAGAAACGCCGCGCGTTTACAATCCCAAGAGAATCTTTACAACATGTCAAATCAATCCCATCAATCACCTCATGTCAAGTACAAAGCAACCCATGCTTTCTTTCTCCACAAGTCAAGCAAACCCAAAGTCAACCAATCCATCACCTCACCCATCACTCACATCCATCACCCATCTCCCATCACTTCTCTTTCAACCACCCATTCTCTCTCTCTTTCTCAACACAAATTCCAAGCAACAAAAAATCTCAAGTAAAAGAGTGAACGTCCATGGTTTTCTAAGAGAGAGAAAGTACATGTGTATGGCCCACTTCCCATCCCAAATCCATCATCCTAGCCATTCAACTCTCATCTTCCACCATCAAAGTGAAGCACAAGGAGACCGACGTTCCAACGGACCGAGAAGATTGAACAGTGAGTGCTCCCATAGGCTAGATTTCATTGTTTTGATGATGGGCCGAGTGAGGCCTACCGATTGATAGTATGGATCTTACTTTGGACCCTTGATGTGGCCGATGGACTACTTTGATTCTCATGATCATTTCATGATGGGGCCATTCTCCATGGACCCCATCATGATGTTTATTTTTCCTTGCATTATAAGAGGTCATCTAAACTATCCATTTTGGGTGGAGAAGGATCTCCACCATTAATCTTCGATTTGATGGGCCCATGAGTAATGGGACCCACTTGATGTATGATTGCTTGCAAGGGAAGGCTCATAGTGGCGGAGCCCTCCATCACACGTGTCCCGTCTCTCTCTCTCTTTTTC
Organism: Magnolia sinica; assembly: GCF_029962835.1. Lineage (NCBI taxonomy): Eukaryota > Viridiplantae > Streptophyta > Magnoliopsida > Magnoliales > Magnoliaceae > Magnolia > Magnolia sinica. The sequence continues at coordinate 100,401,532 of NC_080574.1, read as the reverse complement.
TTTTTATGTGATGATGTCCATGTGGCCCACCCGAATGGACCCCACCATAAAGCATGTATTTGATCCAAGTGATTTGTAGGTGGGGCCCACTTGTATATATGTTGTTCCACACCACCCAGCTATGTGGTGGTCCACCTAAGCAAGGCCCACCTTTTTATATGTATTATGCTCAAACCGTCCAGCGTCCTGGGACGCTGGACATGAAAGGAAATATATATATAGGACGCTGGACATGAAAGGAAATATATATATATATATACACACACATACTAGCTTGATTCTCAATCTTTGGAGAGGGTCGTCCATGAAGGCCCCACCTCAATGTAAAAATTCAATCCGCGTTGTCCATCCTTTTCCCCATACCATTTTAGGCATTGAGTCGAAAAATGAGGTTAATCTGACTCTCAGGCGGGCCATAGCATAGCAAACAGTGTATCTACCATTGAAATCCACCATGTTGTTTTGATGCGCCAAAAATATACTCAATATTGGACTCGTTTGGTTTGTCTCGAGCCGTGAAAACCAATGGCTAGGGTGGATTTTGCCGATGCGGGCCCTACACAGGAAAAACCCCAGAAAAATACATTTTCTTCAAAAAAATTTTTTTATATATAAGCAGCAGGTGCTGCTGACATCCAGAGGACATGCAGTAGCCTCCTGCTGCGTTTGGCGCTGGAGGCAGGGGTCCCAGCTGTGGGCCCCACTGTGATGTTTGTGAACATCAACACCGTGCGTTTTGATGAAGCCCCATAGGGCAGTGGGTCCCCCAAAAATCATCCCTATGAGGAGCTCAGATGGCCCACACAGCATGCAATAGTGTGATTGAACGTCTTCCATTGAAACCTCTTTTGGGTGTCCCAGAAGTTTTGGATTGATATGAAATTTGTTTTTCCCCTTCATATGGGTCTGTGTGACCTTACCAATGGATTGGATGACAAATAAACATTATGGTGGGCCCCACATGGGACCCACAATGATATATGTGTGTAATGTATGTGTCTTGCTCACACCGTCCACTGCTGTGGACGGTGGAACCCACCGTGATGTACGTGTCCTATTCATGTCGTCCAACCATTTATCTAGTGGGCCCACATCAAGGAAACAGTGTTGATTAAACGTCTACCATTGTGACCCTTTTGTGGTTTAGAAAATTTGGGCCAACATGAAATTGTTTTTCCTTTCATCCCGACCTGTATGACTGTATGAACAGATTGGATGACATATAAACATTATGGTGGGCCCAACATGGTACCCCATGGTGTATGTGTTCTAGCCACATCATCCATACTAGGACGATGGGACCCATGGTGTATGTGTTCTAGCCACACCATCCACACCTAGACAGTGGGACCCACCATGATGCATGTGTTGCATCCAATCTGTCCATCCATTTTAAAAGCTCATCTTATGACATGAGCTAAAGAATGAGTCAGGTCCATAGTTCATGTGGACCCCCACCATGATGCATGGGTTGCATCCAAACCATTTACCATTTGGCAAGCTTGTATTATAGGCTTGAGACTAAAAATTAGACAGATCTATGGTTCAAGTGGATCCCACCTTAGTATATGTATGGGGCCCATATTGATTTATTTGTGGCCACCCATTGAGGCCCACCTTGGTATATGTATGAGGCCCTTTTTGATTTATTTGTGGCCGTCCGTTAAGGCCCACCTTGGTGTATATATAAGGCCCAAGTGATTAGGCTCATCTTGCCATATTTATAGCCATTATTGAGGCCCACCTTGATGTACTTTGTGGCCCATCCGTTAGGCCCACTTTGATGTATTTCGTGGCCTAATCAAGAGGCCCACTTTGATATACATGTGACTCATCAGGATGTATCTTTGACCCATGAGCAGGGCCCACCTGTTGTGTGTTTTGAGGCCCAGGTGCAGGGCCCACCTATTATGTATTTGAGGCCCGTGTATTGAGGCCCATTGTGATGTATTTGGGGCCCATGGGTCGAGGCCCATTGTGGTGTATTAGGGCCCATGGGTTGAGGCCCATTGTGATGTATAAGAGCCTGTGGGTTGAGGCCCATTATGCTGTATTTAGAACCCATTGGGTTAAGGCCTATTATGATGTATTAGGGCCCATATGATGCGACCCATTTGATGTATTTGAGGCCCATGGGTTGAGGCCCAATGGGCTGTATACAAGGTCTATTGTATTGTGTGATTCCACCATGGTTTGTGTAATGATATTTATGGCGGGCCATGCCTTGGGAGCAAATGTTGATTTGACGTCCACATTGTAAGAATAATGCTGGTTAAATGTCCGCATTATAACTCCCCCTAAGGCCCATTGATAGGCCCATACTGATTACGTATAGGCCATCTAGGCCTATCTTCGGTGTAAGGATAGTTCATTACTTTATAACATGCTTAGTACACTTCCATGATTCATGCGCATACGCATCATATGTATGCTTGATATGAGGGATGTTTGATCATAGCATAAGCCATTGGGCTGAGACATTTACGGGACTCCTTATGAGACGGAGTGCTCCACATGAGCGTGTGGTACGCGCGAGATTGCTGCATGATTGACGGTGTGACTCATGCATTTTGTATTATGTCGTGATTCACTGCACGCCCTAGCGACATCGGGGTCATGACCTCCACAGGCACCTCGTGGATGGTCATAAGGGACACCGAAAATATTTAGTTCTAGCACTATGGGCACTTAGGATGTCCTTGGGTGAAAATCACAGAACCTCCGAGGCCAAGAGTAGCCCCAACGTCTAGACCGAGTGGAACATGAGAGCCCGAGTGCCGAATACCAATAGGCCGCGTCTCCCACTGTTTCGTGGTCGATTGGGAGGGGGTGTGGCCTTATCCGCTCGAGTGAGGGGGCTATAAGCTAGGTTGAGTATGATCAGCTCATAAATGGGTCCGCTATCAACGAGCCGGGTAGGTATAGGCAGACTGCTAGTCAAGCGGATAGTGAGGTCTATTCCGCTCGCTGGGCTGTGCAGCCAGGGAGGAGGTAGTCGGAGTGGAGTGTAATAGAGCCCGGTGATTTCCCCAGAGAGCAACCGTACTGATATGTGGACTTATTGAGTAGGAATTGCATATCCATTCATTCATTCATTCACTATCCACTCGGGCTGGTGGTGCGTAACTATTTGTTATGTGTACCATTGCATGGCCAGGATTTCGGTTGGGCGCGCGACTAACCTGAGATCAGGAGTTTACCACATTGTGTCTAACTATCTAAATTTAGGTATGAGACTGGTTTGGATAGAAGTCCCTTGTGATGGACCCCATAGCCTGTGATACTTCGTACTATCATCCCAACTTCACCTTCCAGCATGGTCATTTCATTCGCACCGCATATCACATTGCATCCGCAGTACTTAGCATTTTGGGTTACTATGTTTTTGCACTTATAGCCTAGATGAGGTTGATGGTATTCATGACTCGTCAGGATTTGTATATTGCATTGCATCCTCAGCATCTGTTATTGTCTTTTTATGTTTCGTATCGCATGACCTTGGTATGGCTGATAGCATTCATGCCTTGCATCACACAGCTTTAGTACAGCTGATAGCATTCATGGACTTACCGCATATTTCCGCATTACTCTGATATTGTATGATTCATGATCTTGTCAATATTTCCGCTTATTCCGATGGTGTATGATTTATGGGCTCTATTATATACTTGGCACTTACCTTACACACACTTTCACCACCCTCTAAGCTTTTATAAGCTTATGCATGATAGATGCGTGCAGGTGGCGCTAGGTTGCAGCAACGTTGAGTCTGGAGTGTGCAACTGTCCTCTGGAGCTTTGATTTCGATATATGTATTTCCCTTTCAACATTTTTTTCAAATATTTATATTAGTGGATATGTGATGATGATGTTGCCCTTTGTGATTTGGATAAACTTGTGGTTATGCTCCATACAAAAAAAATCATACTGAAAATTCTCCTTGTAGGATCCCAGGATCGAAATCTGGCATATGAGTGCCGGAATCCGAGAATGGGGCACTATGGAGGCTGTCGGCGCTGGATTCGGCGATAGAAAATTTTGTGAGCCTGGTTTGCGAGTTTGGGACGTGACAGAAGTTTTGTCCAAGAGTGGCAGAAAGTAGGCTCGCCGAGGTCTGCCATTGAAATTGGGGAGGCCCAGGTAAGTGAAGGGAGAAGAACATTGCTGAAACCCAAAATAGCAGAGGCTGATAGTCGTGCATCTGATTGGTTTGCTGCCATGATGAAGAAACTTTTCTAAACATTAACGCACTAACCTGACACCCTTTTGTAGTTTTTTATCAAGGCGGCAATAATCCTGAGGGAGGTGATGCTGCCATTAGCGAATAGAATCATGTCATCAGCGAACAATAGATGGGAGACTACCAGGCAGTTCCTATGGGTTTTGAAGGGCTGACACTAACCACTGGAAATGAGTTGAGCAAATCCCCTGCTGAGAGCTTCCGCTACCAAGATGAATAGGCCTGGAGAGATGGGGTCTCCGTGACGGAGACCTCTTAAAGATTTGAAAAATCCAGTAGCCTCACCATTGATTAGGACAGAAAAGTAGCAATTCTAAAGCAGATTGATCCAATTTTAATCGAATCCAAACTTAAAGAGGACTTTGAACAGAAAATCTCAATTGAGCCTATCATAGGCCTTCTCCATATCCAACTTTAACGTGATATTACTGCCCCTTAATTTTTTGTTGATGTCCCTGAAGATTTCGTAGGCCAGCGTGCAATTCTTTACAATGGATCTCCCTTTGATAAAAGATCCTTGCTCCAACGAAATGATTTTAGGCAGAATGCACCCTAACCTATCAGCAAGAATTTTAGAAAAGACCTTATAGATGCAATTACAAAGGCTGATGGGCCTAAAATCAAAGAATTTAGCTGGGAAGGCGGATTTAGGGATGAGGCAAAGAAGAGTGGTCGAGTATACTCTGGGGAGTCTCCCCCCTTTAAAAAAGGAGGTGACAGCCCGTAGAATATCTTAGCCCACAATCTCCCAACAAGATTGGGAAAAAGCCCCGGTGAATCCGTTGAGACCAGTGGCCCCATCCACTGGGAGGGCCATAACTATGCCACGTACTTCTTCGATGGAAGGGGCAACTAAAAGGGCGTGATTGTCATGAGGGCACACGGTAGGGCCAATGCTGCTAAGGAAAGAGTTCGAAATGGCATTGGGCTCAGCCCGCAGAAGTTCCTCATAGAAGGCAACGGCCTCTCGCTTGATAATATTCTCGTCATCTGTGTGCGACCCATCTTGCAGCCTTAATTCCAGAATTCTAGTTTTCTGCGCTCTCCCTATCGCCAAGGCATGGTACAACTTCGTGCTTTTATCCCCTTCAGTAAGTCATTGGATCCTGAATTTCCGTCTCCAGAGGATCTCCACGAAAAGCTCCAATTTCGATACTTTTTTCTTAGCTGATTGGAGAACTTGCTGTAAACTGGGGTCAAAGGAGTTTTGGAAGGTGAGTTCTGCCGACACCAGATCTTCCACGACTAATTGTAGTTTCAGGAAAATTTTCCCGAAGATTTCCCAATTCCAGCTTTTCGGGGCTAATTTTACTCTTCTCATCTTTCCGAGGAGACTATACATTGGGTCCCCCGCGGAGTCTGAGACCCAAGCATTCTTGACTAGCTGCTGGAAGGAATCATGGGTAGTCCACATCCGTTGGAATCTAAAGGGTTTAGGAGCTGCTGGGTGTAGAGGTGGGAAGGAGAGGAGTAGTGGAGCATGATCTGAATTGAGGCTAATTGTTAGCCAATTAGTAGACGTGTTGTACTTCTAAGTCAAGACGAGTTTATAAGATTTTCTTCTAATCAACCAACCGTGGGGTAAGCATAGCTAATCAAGTTTCTAACTTGAGATGATCTCCCATGATTTGCGGATATGCTTGGACAATCATGTCATGCCAATTGCTCCTGTCATAGCTCCTTAGTTTATCATGCCTGTTGGAGCTCTTTTTTTATGGCTTCACATGTGTGCAATCAATCGTCTTTCACTATGTGGTAAGAAGCATAATTACCAACTAAAATAGCGCCGTAGCTTCTATTCTAAGTTACCGCATAATGTATGGCCTCTCTCGTATTTCCATGTATCATGCTGTTACTTTTCTTGACATATGTCCTGTGGTAGCAACTTTCTCTGCGTTTCACGAACTCCCGTGCGTTGTTGAACACATAGCTACGTAGATCTCGTCTTGATCTCCCAAACAATGGTATCACCATATGTTGGCTTAGTAGTTGCCAAATCCAGTGCCGCCAAATGGGGTGTAAACAACATGTGCATTCAGTCATCCATTGTCTGCACGTACTCAATAGATGGTAACTCTGACGTCCATTGAGATGGATGTGAAAATAGTTTAAAAACCTGATAATCCAGCTTGACATCCAATTGGGTCCGGTCAATTCAAACACTCGAACCAGTCTTAAGTTGCATGGGTTCTATATATTATTATATAAATGAAAAATATTTGAATTAGTAATGAATATTTTAAATCATTAATTAGAAACCACATATATTAAATAGACTTTTACCCTCAAAATTTTTTATTCCCCACTTAAAAAATAAAACAAAATGAGTATGTTTAGGTAATTTCTATCCTCAATTGGCGCAGTGAGTCAACCTTTCACAATAATTATTTTTAAAAAAAAAGAAGAAAAAAAAAGCCATCATTGTTGGGGAGTTCGGTTGGTAGAGACATTATTTGGTAAAATCTGACGGTATGGGGAATTTTGCGTAGAACTCCCTATTTTAAATAGCTAAAATAAAACCTAACGGAAGCTTGTGGGGTTGTTGGTAATGGACTTGCACTCACAGCGATTTGGTCTGGGTTTGATTTTCATAGATTCAGTGTATATTTTGTGACCCATCCAATCAGAAATCTGCTCAAAATCAGGTTTACCAAACCTGATTTACTAAAATTACACACTACACACTTCAAAATTTCCGGTAGTTTTTTGGCTTGCATAAGCTCTCTCTCTCTCTCTCTCTCTCTCTCTACACACACCCCTACCCACTCACACATGCACCCCAAATGGCATAAGCTACTGTTATGCAGATATTTGGAAAATACATGGTCAAAATTCAACTGGAAAAAGCCCTGAGATTTGTGTGGAGGAGGATTTGCATCGTCCATCCACAGTGGGGCTAACATATCCATGTCGTGATCATAAAAAATTGGGCCCCACTACTACAAACTGAAAACCCCATTACAAATTCTCTGAGGTTTTGACCATCCAGCTCTTTAAGCATCATACCATGGTCAGATGAGTATCGTTATAAATATATATATATATATATATTTTTTTTTTAAAAAGAAAAGAAAAGAAAAGAAAAAAAAAAGTTGCCAACTTCCACATGTTTTTATCTTAACTGGAATCTGAAAAATCAGACTCAACTCGATTTCCCATCATGTTGAGTTGACTCAACTGGAATACTTGCCCAAAACTTAAATTTAAATACTTTTTTAATAATTAATAATTACTTTAAATATAAAAATATATAATAAAATGCATAGATTAATAATAATTTAAAAAAAGTACGTGAAAGCCAAAGGAAAACTCAAGTGGCTCAGTTTTGCACTTGAAATAACCAGATAGAAGTAGAAAGATCTGGATGGAAACTGAGTCGGGATCAAAATGCAATTTCATCAAGTTAAGTTGGGAGTTGACGCGATAAGATGACGAAATTAAGATACATACTATTGGGAACATCAGTTTCTGACGTGCCCGTACAAGTACAGTCACATTATATCCTAGACTAGAGATGATACTTTTTTAATACACTACGTGAGCATTCTCTTTGCAGCTGATCTGATAGCTAGAAAGCTGACATGTGACAGCACTTATCTGATACTTAATAAGCCACTCTGTGGCAGCACTAGCATATGGAAGATCAAGTTGAGATCGATCTTCACAAACAATACGAGTAAAAGAGAGGTCAAGAAATGCGAGGAATATTGCTGCCGCAGGACACGTGTGATTGTGCCCAAGAAAAGCTACTGTGTGACAAGTGATGATGTGAGAGAGGCCATATATTCTATATTGGCTTAGAAAAGAAGTCATAGCAATTGTTTCTGCTGACAATGATACTTCTCATAACATATGGTAGAAGGCGAGATGCTGAACACACATGAAGCGAAGAGATCTGATCTACAATATTAGCTAATTAAGGCGGTGGTCAAGAAGAATACATGGCATGAGTAATTGATCAAGCACATCTGGAAGCAATTTGATTACTTAAAATTATAATGACATCTCTTAAGATAGAAATATGATCAGTTGTGCATGCTTAACGACTGATCGATTTGAAAAAATCTCGCAAACTCGTCTTAAGTTAGAAGTATAATTAGTCACGTTTGCTAATTGGTCAATCAATTAAGAGATAATTCAAGAGGTTGATTCCAATACGCATCTCTAACAAGGTGCCTTATAAATCTATAAATTCAACAGAGATGAAAAGCTCGGGGCCTCATGCCACTCCAATACAACACGATATTACTTTCTGCTTCACACTGCCTATTCTTCATTCACCATGCACATTTTTTATTATTATCCTTCAATCTAACTCCTCTACTCTTAAAGCCAATGCCATGCTGTAAAATCAGTCTAGATTGAGTAGGTTATGTGTGCGACTGCGTCATCAGACCTATAAGATCTTTATATCTTGAACTAATGGCTAGCGAAGTCTTCATGCGACATGTCTAGTGATTTTGCTCAACCATTTTGTCACAGAATGCGACCAAGCTATGAACATGTCATCGTTTAACTACGGTTGCCTCACCATAAAGCCCAGTCAAGCAATGAAAAGGTGGTTTTCTTCTAACAGCCTCGCTCACAAAGTTAGGATCTAAATAATGAATGGATAGTCATTTTCCCACGATAGTCTCATAACGAAGTGAGGACCCGAAGAGATGTCATGCTCAATCATTTAAAAATTGATTGACTTTCCCACGAAGCTCAATCATGTGAAGTAACGAACGGATTGTTATTTTCTAACTACCATCTTACCAAGAACCCGATTGTATGCCAAACAGGATGTCAAAGATTGGCCCATCATTGGCCATCTTGCCATGAAATTTAGCTCCGCACAACGAACAAATAATTATCACAATGATTGTCTAGCCACGAAGCCAATTGAAGGATGAACAAACATCCACTTGCCTGTGAACCATGAGTGTTTTGCATAATGAATTTCAACCCATGATGAATATATTGTCATTTTTAATGACCATCCAAACACAAAGCCAGTTGAGCAAGCAATCTAGCTTTCGTGCCTGACAACTTTCTTGTCATGACTTGTTCCTAATGACCGTCAAAATTATTGTTAAACAGATGTCTTAAATCTTGAGTGTCTGATATGCTCAACCAATCGAGGGATTGGCTCGACTAGTTAAAGGTCCCTTCAACTGGTCGAAGCACTAACTCGACTAGTCGAGGGTTACGTAGATGGTGTGCTGTTTATGCGCGGACTGCCTAAATTTGAGGCAGTTTCTAGGGATATGCGTAAGTGGAAATTTCTCATCTATAAATAGGAGTCCTTAGGGCCATTCTAAGGTATGCTAAGGCTTTCTAACGATATTCCAAGTGTTTCTAAAAGGGTTTTAGAGTTTGCAAAGGGTGTAGTAAGGGTGAGATTCGAGGTTGTTCGAATCAGGTAAGTCTTTTCTCTTTGTAATTTCTATTTTCATAGTGAAGATCTGTCGCTTTATGCCGTGATTTTTTCTCGGAAGAGTTTTCCACGTTAAATCTTTGTGTTCACTTGTGATTGCTTGGTGCTCTTGGATTGTTATCCTAAATCCATATTTGTGTGATTCCCCAGCACAAATCCCAACATAAATATGAATAGATTATCGTTACTTATCCTTTTTCCTTTTTATTTTACATTCTTTTACCAGCCAAGTGTAGTTAAAACTCATTTAATTGATTGGTTTCAACTTTCAACTCGATTTATTCTTTTTAACTATATTCTTATATTATTGAATGGTGTAAAGTGAATCATATACATTTAATCAAAATTAAAATCTTTATTTTAAAAGCAAAAATAAATATTAAAAACACACATACGTAATACGTGTGACCAAATTCGAAACCAAAACACTCAAATCCATGACCTCAATATTGAAACACACTCTATGAGCCATGGGTTAGAACCTCATACACAAGACAATACAATAAGAAGATAATATTTAAAAATTATATTTTGAATAAAAATAAATATGTCAAACAAGAGAACTTAGGAATTCTTTAGACTCAGTTTCTTAACCTAGAGGTCACCAGGGTGGATCCTTAGAGGGTTTACTCCCAGAAGAGCTCTGAACAACGTGAGCGCTTGTGATGGAGATGTGAATGGGACTTCATGTGCAGCACCCCTGACCGTCGCAAATGTGATATATGTCACGTTCTTGCCTTCTCTTGGCCCACCAAATAATTGAGCCCATCCTCCAATCTGCAACATAATCGATATCATAAATATGATATGACACACTAGGATACAATGCCTACCTATCACTGCCCACTATCAAAACAGCAGGATGGTCAGCGAAGCTCAAATGTGTACTTGGAAAGATATCTAATGGAATGAAAAATAAATGTGCAATAACTCTTTGTGCAGGCAACAACTTAGTTCAAAAACCTGACTCGACTTAGCATCCAATCTAGTCAGATAAATTAGAAGACTTCAATGGGAATCAAGTTGACTCGAGTCAATATTATATAGTGTATAAAGAGAATTTGACCATATTGGCCAAAATGTATGGTCAAATTCCCTAAAGGGATTCAACCTTTTAAATATTCCGAGGGTGGTCTTCTGACAAGCCTTCGAACATTACTCGGACCAAAATGCCCTTATCCTTGTTTTAGTAGTTGTACGGTTTTTTAATGAATAAGAAGTTACATAGTATTTAATGGTAAGAAAGTGATGCGTACGAAAGCCTTTTTTGAGCATGGGCAAGGACCAAACTAGTGGAGCCCACATTAATGTATGTGTATAATCCATGCCGCCCATCTTTTTTGTCATGTCATTTTAGGGCTAGGACCCAAATATTAGCTTAATTCAAAGCTCGTGTGGGCCACATAATAGAAAATAATGGTGACAATGACACCCACTGTTGATATTTATTAGAAGTTGACACTGCTCAAGTCAAGACTTTTTGGGCTCACGGCGAGCTGGCTGACAAGGTGGACGGAACGGATCACCCCATTGTAGGCCTCGACTCTTATTATTTAAAAATAATCAAGTTATTAATTATATCAACTTGCAATCACGACCCTTACCACATTACAACCACGACCCTTACTATGGGTATGGGTCGTGGTTGCCATGATATATGGGTTGTGGTTGTCATGAGGTAATGGCCGTGGTTGTCATGATATATAGGTCGTGGTTTTTATTTTATACGAGTCGTGGTTGTCATGTTATATGGGTCGTGGTTGTCATGGGCCTTGGTAAGGACCAACTAGTGGGGCCTACCTTGATGTATGTGCATAATCCATGCCGCCCATCCTTTTTATTGTATCATTTTAGGGCTAGGGCCCAAATATCAACCTGATCAAGAGCTTGTGTGGGCCACATAATAGAAAATAATGGTGATGATGGCACCCACTATTGATATTTATTAAAAGTGGACACTGCCCAAGTCAAGACTTTTCGGACCCACGGCGAGCTGGCAGACAAGGTGGATGGAATGAATCATCCCATTGTGGGCCTCGACTCCTATTATTTAAAAATAATCATGTTATTAATTACATCAACCTGCAACCACGACCCTTACCACAATACAACTAGGACTCTTACCACATTATAACCACGACCTTTACCATGGGTATGGGTCGTGGTTGCCATGATATATTAGTCGTGGTTGTCATGAGGTAAGGGTCGTGATTGTCATGCTATATAGGTCGTGGTCTTCATTTTATATAAGTCGTGGTTGTCATATTATATGGGTCGTGGTTGTCATTGGCCTTGGCAAAGACCAACTAGTGGGGCCTACATTAATGTATGTGTATAATCCATGCCGTCCATCCTTTTTGCCGTGTCATTTTAGGGCTAGGTCCCAAATATCAGCCTGATCCAGAGCTCGTGTGGGCCACATAATAGAAAATAATGGTGACAATGGCACCGACTGTTGATATTTGTTAGAAGTGGATTTTGCCCAAGTCAGGACTTTTTGGGCCCACAGTGAGCTTGTCGACAAGGTAGATGGAATGGAGCACCCCATAGTGGGCCTCGACTCATATTGTTTAAAAATAATTAAGTTATTAATTACATCCACCTGCAACCACGACCCATACCACATTACAACCACAGCCCTTACCATGGGTATGGGTTGTGGTTGTCATGATATATGGGTCGTAGTTGTCATGAGGTAAGGGTCGTGGTTGTCATGCTATATAGGTCATGGTCTTCATTTTATATAGGTCGTGGTTGTCATGTTATATGGGTCGTGGTTGTCATGGGCCTTGGCAAGAACCAACTAGTGGAGCCTACATTGATGTATGTGTATAATACATGCCGCCTATCCTTTTTGCCGTGTCATTTTAGGGCTAAGGCCCAAACATCATAGTGAGCTTGGAAAGTTTCAACAGTGGGTGCTATTATCACCATTATTTTTTATTATGTGGTCCACATGAGCTCTGGATCATGCTGATATTTGGGCCCTAGCCCTAAAATGACATAGCAAAAAGGATGGGCGGCATGGATTATACACACACATCAATGTAGGCCCCACTAGTTGGTCCTTGCCAAGGCCTATGACAACCATAACCTCATATAATATAACAACCACGACCCATATAAAATGAAGACCATGACCTATATAGCATGACAATCACGACCCTTACCTCATGACAACCACGACTCATATATCATGGTAATCATGACCCATACCCATGGTAGGGTTGTGGTTGTAATGTGGTAAGGGTCGTGGTTATAACGTGATGTAATTAATAACTTGATTATTTTTAAATAATAGGAGTCAAGGCCCACAATAGGGTGTTCTGTTCTGTCCACCTAGCTGGCCAACTCGTTGTGGGCCCAAAAAGTCCTGACTTGGGCATTGTCCACTTCTAACAAATATCAACAGTGGGTGCCATTGTCACAATTATTTTCTATTATGTGGCCCGCACAAGCTCCAGATCAGGCTAATATTTGGGCCCTAGCCCTAAAATGACACGGCAAAAAGGATGGGCGGCATGGATTATACACATATATCAATGTAGACCCCACTGATTGGTCCTTGCCAAGGGCCATGACAACTATGATCCATATAAAATGAAGATCATGACCTATATAGCATGACAACTACGACCCTTACGTCATGATAACTATGACCCATATATCATGGCAACCACAACCCTTATGGATCGTGGTTGTAATGTGGTAAGGGTCATGGTTGCAGGTTGATGTAATTAATAGCTTGATTATTTTTAAATAATAGGAGTTGAGGCCCACAATGGGGTGATTTGTTCCATCCACCTTGTCGGCCAGCTTGTCGTGGGCTCAAAAGGTCCTGACTTGGGTAGTATCCACTTTTAACAAATATCAAACTGAGCCCGGAAAGTTTCAACAGCGGGTGCCATTGTCACCCTTATTTTCTATTATGTGGCCGACACAAGCTCTGGATCAGGCTAATATTTGGGCCCTAGCCCTAAAATGACACGACAAAGAGGATGGGTGGCATGGATTATACACATACATCAATGTGGGCCCCACTAGTTGGTCCTTGCCCACGCCCAAAAAAGGCTTCCGTACCCATGACTTTCTTGCTATTAAATTCGATGTAACTTCTTATTCACTCAAAAACTGTACAACTACTTAAACAAGGATAAGGGCATTTTGATCCGAGTAATTTTCGAAGGCTTATTAGAAGGCCACCCTCAGAATATTTGAAAGGTTGTATCCCTTTAGGGAATTTGACCATACATAGAGGCCAGTGCGGTCAAATTCTAAATGAAGAATATTTGAATTGGTAATGAATATTATTTTAAATTGTTAAATCAAAACACAACAGTGAGGGCGAGTGACTCAAAGTAAGTCATGCTGAGTCTTCCCGAGTTTTTTACCGACTCAGCTTGAAACCTTCCTGAGTCGAGTTGACTTGGCCGAGTTTCCAGTTGAGTCAGCTAGTTTTTAGAACTGTCCACACCATGAATCTGTAAAATAGAGGAGGATAAGGAGGAACATGAGCTAGCTACTCACCTGCTTCTTGTTGTACCAAGGGGCGTATGGTGTTAAGGCAAAGAGCTTTAACTGCTGGGCTAGTTGATTGGCGATTATTCTCGTTTGGGTCAGTGGAATTTTCGTATCTTGGTCTCCACTGCATTTATTACCAGTTACACGAGAGAGAGAGAGAGAGAGAGAGAGAGAGAGAGAGAGAGAGAGAGAGTGTGTGTGTGCGCGCGCGCGCGCGTGTGTTTTTCTTCTAAGGTGTGAGTTTGGTTTCAATAAATATCATGATATTTCATGATTAATCAAACTATTTTTCTGCAAAATTTCATGATATTCAGTGCAACCAAACACACCCTAAACTGAAGGTGGCGTTACCTGAAAAACATGATTGGGATTCCCTCTTTGAGAAGAGAGGAGACGAGGGGTATGAGGTTCATGTCCATGTTATCTTCTTGGTAAACAAGAGACCTGAAATATGCAAATTCATAACACAATTTTGTTAGTTATAGATATCCTCATAGCTTGTTTTGCTCTAGTGTTCTCTATCATATCTTGGGTCTAGTTGGAATGGGGTGAAATAAAGAATGTAAGAAAAGCAAACTCATGATACAAGGAGATGGTAAACTGACATTAGTACTGGGGAAAGCAAACCCTTTGTAGCTGTTTGTTTTGTTAGAGAAATTGGTTAAGGAAATTAAAGTGCTTTCCTTATGTATTTTTCCTTGTTTGGCTTATAAATTTTGAGGGAAACCTCTTTCCCCTCCAATTTTATTCCTCATAACGTGAGGCATAAAATATATTTAAATTAGTTATAAACATTGTCTATTGCCAACCGAGTCAACTCATTTGACACAGCTGAGTCAACTTGGATAGGCAGGCATAAAAAAGGAGCAAAAGTCCTATATAATCCGGGTCTTGCAAATACAACAGTGACCATATTGCAAAGAATCCTTACTGCTAGAGCTACATGCTTCTAATATAATATTTTTTCAATTAAAAATATACTTAAGATCTAGAAAACCATTTTAGCATTCCCATTTTTGGCATCTCAACCGTACAAGTTGATGATCTATAAGATGATCTGGACAATTAATCTAGTTGGTTATTTTGTACATGGGTTATAATTTATAAATTATAAACAATTAAGTCTTATGCATTGCATTGATCATATCCAATGGATGGCTGAAGAATATTTGAGCAAAAAATGAACTGTGGTCCACATTTAGTTAGAGAAATTTGCAAACATTGGAAGGCCACGATGTTCCACAATTGTTTATGTGCTTCACACACCAGTAAGATTAATGGAGTCTAGTTATGTTCTCTAGCTCCCTTGAATGAGTGTATGATGGGCCAATTTGTGCAAAGGATCCCAGATTTGGTCAACTATAGAGTGTTGGTTTGGTGAGTCTTGTTATGTTTATGACAGTAATGCTCCCCATATCAAAAGATCGCAACCCTTCAATGAGTGCCCTAAAATAAATGGTCACATATAAAGTAGTATAACGACAATGCTGCTTAGACGTGTGTCGGGTGCCAAGTGCCATAATGTTCTAAAATCTTCTGCATGACCAACTTAAAAGATTTATGCATGGGGACAGTAAGTTTACGTAAATAAATAAAATAAAATAAAATAAAATAATAATAGAAAGAATTTTCACATTATTCCAATTTAAACGAATTAATCGGTAGCTAAAACTAACAAATATAATTGATTATCAAAATATTAAAAAATAAATAATAATAAAGATAATCATCTTAGAAAATAGTATAGTTGGCTACGCACCTAGCCTTGTTAGACTCAGTGGAAGTTAATTTAAGGTGTAAGTGAAGAGAATAGAAGAGATGAAGTCCATCCCTTAGCCTAATCTATGTCAACATCCAAGGCAACTCCGTACTTTATAAACACACCTTGTTCAATCAAAATATCAAAACTGAAACAAAAGAATAAAAAGAACAACAAATTGTGCATCTTTTGTTCTATTAGTTATGGTAACTATAATATTAAAAAAAAAAAAAAAAAAAAATGAACTAAATTTTAGAGAGAAGTCCTTATAGGTAATCTTCAAGAACAAGAGAATGGAGGCAAGCTCAAGGTGTAACATTGAGAGATTTTTATCTTAACAAATGAAATTTACACAAAAAAAAATTTTAGGAAGGTGAAACAAACACACCTTACCTAAAATGTCCAACATGGGGCACTTTTCAATGACATCACTAAGTCACTATATCCGTACAAATTTTGAAGTGTCATGTTGGATCCAAGATGACATGTGGGCCAGCAAAATCATAGAAGGTAGCAGTATCCAGGTAAGACTGAATAATAATCTAGAAATTACACGGAAATAGCAACCGTACGTAGAGCTAAGTACAATCCGACCCAATCCAAACCGAAGGCCTGAATTGGTTCGAATTGAGTAGGACCACTCAAATCTAATCATACATCAGATCGAGTTCGAATCGTGGTCAATCCGAACCGATCCGATCCAAAATCCGGTCCAAATGAATTCGAGATCCGAACCGATCCGGTCGAGTCCTGTATATAAGTTTTGTACATATATTTTTTTATTTTTTACTACCCATCTCTCTACCCGTCCCAAACCGAACAAACCCTAACCCCTCTTTCTCTACCCAAAGGAGGCACCGCACCCACCCATCTCTCCTCCTTTCTCTCCCGATTTCCCTACTCTCCTTCTTTCTCTCCTCCTTTATCTCCTTCTTTCTCTCCCGGTTTCCCACATCTCCTTCTTTCTCTCCTCCTTTCTCTTCCTCTCTCTCCCTATCTTGATTCAACCCAGTCTGAATCGACTGGACAGACTCAACTCGATCCGACTCGATTCGGTTCCCCAGAGTAAGTCAGACTCGATTCGGGTCAGGCCAGCAAAGATTCGGATCAGATCGAGTCAACCCTGCTGGACTCGGTCTCAGATCGAATCGAGTTCGGGTCAAGTTCTTGAAACATCGGATTGAGCCGACTTGGACCCAATCCGGTCCGACTCAACTTGATGCCCACCTCTAACCATACATGGGAGCAGATTAGGTGTTGCCTGGGTAACACCTTAGTGGGTGTTAATCTTACTGTGTGAGGCCCACCTTAATGAACATTTTTTTATCCACACCACCCATCTTTTTTTTTTTCATATCCTTTTAGGACGTTATGCCAAAAAATAAGTAGATCCAAATCTCCAATGGACTACACCACTGGAAAAAGTGGTAAATAACCATTTGAAAAAATAAAATTGTAGGCCATAGAAGTTTTGGATCAATCTGATATTTTATTTTCCCTTCATCCAGGTCTTTCAGATCTTATCAACGGGTTGGATGGAAATTAAACATTATTGATCTGCTTCCAGTGGGCCCTGGGTAGTTTTTAATGGTGGAAGTTCAATCACCACTATTTTCTGTGGTGTGGTACACATGAGATTTGAATACAACAAATCATCAAGGTGGGCCCCACGGTAAGGGTAACACCCACTAAGGTGTTACCATCTCATTTTGCTTTTGAATTTGGATTGTTTAATTACTTTTAACCTTTAATTCAATAGAGCCATTGATTGTATGTTAGTAATTCTTGGTGAGCATGACTTGAGAGATATGCTCTCCATTGACACTGCGGCCCACAACTTGAATTGTTTGGATAGTTATACATGAATGCCACGTGTGGAGGATGAGTTGCCGAAGTTTTCGAAATGACAGTCAACTATATATGAAAGGAGTATAGTCACTTTTTAACTTTTTATCAACACAAGAGTTCATCATGTTTCTATCAAAACTTGAAAGTATGGGCTTCAACACTCGGTTTTGAACTGTTTGAATCTTACTTATTCAATTTTTTTGCATTTACTTGAATAGAAAGAGAGTGAGTAAGTGAAAGAGAGAGAGAGCCTGACCCTAAACAAAAGTCCCAGCGGAATGGAAGGCCGGTGGTGTTAGCATGAAGGGCTTTCTGGACTTCGGGCTTGTTCAGGTAGGCCAATACTCTATCTTGAAGGCACGGATCACCATTGCTTCCCCTCGCCAGCTGTACACACCATTCAAACATTGTAACCCCATCAGTTCATGGTTGTTAATATTTTTACTTGTTGACTTTGCCCATCTTGTCCGGTCTCAAGTTGAGATTTGCAGTTAACCGGATTGGTGCCCTCTATGGTGTGTTTGTGAAATCCACTCCAATTATTATTACATATATATCTAATCCCACTTTAGAGCCAAGGGTGAAAATTTCAACTACCCTATGATTTAAGTGGGCCATCTGGGGGAAATAGTCAAGAGAGATGTCGAGATCAAAGTCACTTCAACCATTATACACCACACTAAACTATAGACCTGGAGAAAAAAAAAATGTAACCCATCCGTGATTCAAGTAGGTCATACTAAGCTACGGTTTTGAAGGTAAGAAATGACATGTGCACTCTTTTCAATCAATGACAAGTGGAGCTGATTTTTGAACCTTGACTTGGAATGGGGTGACCCACATGTAGAGTTGGGCATGGACAGACCGAGTTAGGGTTGACCGGACTCATTCTGGTTTTGAAATATGTTGAATTAATGCACTTGAAGAGAGATAGATGTAGTTGTTACGATACATGTACGTACATTTTGGAATACATGTATTTGTTGCAATACATGCATGTATTCATGCTTAGAATTTTGTGAAAAGGTTCATGTCTCTTTGTTGAAGAGTCACATGTCCCTTAGTTTTTTATGCATCTATTAAATAGCTTTTATTTGTTGAATGTATGCAAAAAGCCTATAAATATGTGTATGGATTTTATTTTCAAGTATGAAGAAGCAATACAACAAAAATCGGTATTCTCTTATTCCCTTTTAAGTTATTGTTTCTAAGTAAAAAGGCTACAATAGCCTACAAAGTGGTATCAGAGCTTAGTTTCGGGTCTTAACTGGGTGTTAGAAACTTCTAAAGAAGTAGAATCGATGGCAATGAATGGTGCAACGATTCATCCCGCAATTCCCATTTTTGGAGAGGAAAACTTTGATCATTGGAGCATCAAAATGAAGACCTTGTTCCAATCTCAAGGGCCATGGGAGATTGTTGAAACTGGTTATCCAACTATAACCGATCTCACATCTCTCTCAGCCATACAACAACAACAACAACTGAAGGAGAATAAGAAGAAAGATGCGAAGGCCCTCTTCTTCATCCAACAAAATGTCTCTGATTCTATCTTCCCTAGAATCATTCCATCTCAAACTACAAAGCAAGCTTGGGACACTTTACAACAGGAGTTCAAAGGTACGTCTAAAGTGATTGCCATCAAGTTACAAACTCTACGGAGGGAGTATGAAAATCTGAAAATGAAAGACTCGGAAAAGATGAAAGATTATCTTTCACGAGTGATTGAAGTAGTGAATCAGATTAGGATCTATGGAGATTCTATTTTTGATGAAAAGGTCGTTGAGAAGCTTTTAATAAGCCTCTCTGCAAAATATGATGCTATTGTTGCCACATTAGAGGAATTTAAGGACCTTTCAACCTTATCATTGGTTGAGTTAATGGGATCTTTAGAATCACATGAGCAAAGATTGTTGAGGCGTAAAGAAAAATCAGTTGAAAGTATATTTCAAACAAAACTTTCAATTGGTTCACAATGTTCTTCCGAGAAGACACAAGCTTGTCCCGGAAAGAATCAAGACAATTACAAGAAATGTGGAAGATCGATGCAAGGGAAATGGCAAAATCTAAACAAAGGTAAAAATTCAAATCTTACCTGTGACTTTTGCAAAAAGTCTGGCCATATTGAAAGTAAGTGTTGGAATCAAGGCAAACCTCAGTATTTTAACTGTAAAAGTTTAGACATGTAAAGAAGGATTGTCATTTCAAGGACAATCAGCATGCTACAAACTTCTCTGAAGAAAAAGTTGAAGAAAACATGTTTTTTGCATGTCAGTTACTCACTCACTCAAACTAAAGACATATGGTACTTGGACAGTGGATACAGCAATTATCATATGACAGGTGATGATCAGATATTCACAAATATCGACTCATCCGTCAGATCTCAAGTCTGTATGAGAAATGGTGCTATTGTAGAAGCAAATGGAAAGGGGACAATCGCCATTGAAACCAAGAAAGGGGTCAAGTATATAAAAAATGTTTTACTTGTTCCTAACTTGGATCAAAACTTGCCAAGTGTTGGGCAACTTGTTCAAAATGTGCACTCTATATTATTCAAAAATGATTCTTGCATTATCTATAACAAGAATGGCACAAATCAAGTGATCGATAAGGCGAATATGGAGAAAAATCGTAATTTTCCTATTAAGTTGCGATATTCGATCGATTGTGCACGAAAAGCCGAGACACTTGATGAATCTTGGCTTTAGCATAAAAGACTGGGGCATTTAAGCTTTCATGGGTTGAAGTTGATGGATCAAAAGAATCTGGTAGATAGTTTACCATCTGTCGAAATTAAAAATGACATTTGCTCAGGTTGTACATTGGGAAATCATCATCGTACACCTTTCTCAAGAAGCACATGGAGCAAAGGCGCCCTTGGAGTTGATCCACATTGATATTTGTGGAAAAATGCAAACTCCATCACTTAGTGAAAGCTTGTATTTTATCATCTTTGTTGATGATTATACAAGAATGATGTGGGTGTACTTCATAAAGCAAAAGTCAGAAGCTCTTTCAATCTTCAAGGGATTCAAATCACAAGTTGAGAGACAAAGTAGTCTCAAAATCAAGATGTTGAGAAGTGATCTTGGCGGCGAGTATGTCTCTAAGGAATTTGAGACATATTGTGAAGAAGAAGGAATTAAGAGGCAACTGACTGTTGCTTACACACCTCAGCAAAACAGCGTTGCAGAACGGAAGAATAGAACAATTGTCAAAATGGCTCGTTCTATGTTGAAGGAGAAAGGCATCCCAAATACTTTTTGGGCTGAAGCTGTGTCTACAACTGTTTACTTGCTTAATCGGAGTCCTACAAAAGCTGTGGATGACAAAACACCGATTGAAGCATGGTCAGGTCACAAGCCTTCTGTAAAACATCTCAAAATTTTCGGTTGCATTTGTTATGTTCATATTTCATCTCAAAAGCGTCAAAAACTTGATGAAAAATCTGAAATTTGTATTTTTATTGGTTATAGTACTTCGTCGAAAGGCTATCGAGTATGTAACCTTGAGACAAGGAAGCTAATTATTAGTCGAGATGTTTTGTTCAGTGAAAGTACAAGATGAGATTGGAAAAAGAAAAATATACAAGAACAAGTCATTCTTATATAAGAAGATGAGCCGAAAAGCACTCAAGATGTGGAAGAAGAAACAGAAGCAGAAAATGATGAAGAAGATTATGGACCCACAACTCCATTCTCTTCACCAGAAGCTACTCCATCCGCATCATCAAGTTCTCCATCAACAACTTCGAGTATTTCATCCGAATCGCCCCCAAGAAAAATGAAGAATCTGGGAGACATCTACAAGCATTACAAATTTTCGGTTGTAGAATCGGAAAGCTTTGAAGTTGCAGCTCGAGAAGACAATTGGGTGAAAGTTATGGAAGAGGAAATTTGCATGATCGAGAAGAACTCTACATGGGAGTTAGTTAATTGTCCAAGCGGCAAAGATGTTGTTGGAGTAAAATGGGTTTACAAGTCTAAACTTAATTCAGATGGCCCAATCCAAAAATATAAGGCAAGGCTCGTTACAAAAGCTTTTACACAACAACCAAGCATCGATTATAATGAAACCTTTGCACTAGTTGCTTGATTGGAGACTATACGAACCCTCATTGCACTTGCAGCTCAAAGGAAGTGGTCCATTTTTCAACTTGATGTCAAATCAGCTTTCTTGAATGGTGTCCTCGATGAAGAAATTTATGTTGCTCAACCACAAGGATTTGTGGCGGAGGGCAAAGAAGATAAAGTCTATCGGTTAAAGAAAGCGTTATATGGACTAAAGCAAGCGTCGCGTGCTTGGTATAGCCAAATCGATGGTTATTTTGCCAAGAATCAGTTTCATCGGAGCAAGTGTGAGCCTACCTTATATGTTAAGATTGAAGGTACATCTATTCTCATCGTATCATTATATGTTGACAATTTGATACTCATGGGAAATGATCATAGTATGCTCCATCAGTTCAAACTCGATATGATGAAGACATGTGAGATGAATGATCTTGGCATGATGCATTATTTTTTGGGAATAGAAGTTTCTCATGACGAAAATGAAATCTTCATTTCTCAAAAAAGGTATGTTGAATCTATTCTTGCAAAATTCAGTATAGAAGGATGTAATCCAGTTACTACTCTTGTAGTAAACGAGAAGCTGATAAAAGACGATGGTTCAAAAAAGGTCAATGAATCATTGTACAGAAGTATCGTTGGAAGCCTCTAGTATCTCACTACTACTAGGCCTAATATTATATTTGCTGCAAGTTTACTCTCGAGATTTATGAATTGTCCAAAGCAAACTCACTTGAGAGTTGCAAAAAGGGTGTTACGATACATCCAAGGATCGTTGGATTATGGAATTACGTATACTCCTATTCCAAACTCAAAATTGGTAGGATATATAGAGAGTGATTGGGCGGGATCCATAGATGATATAAAAAACACAGCGGCATACACTTTCTCTCTTGGATCCAGGATATTTTCTTGGGCGTTAAAGAAACAAAGTACCATTGCTCAATCTACAGCAGAGGCAGAGTATGTGGCGGCATCTCTTGCAGTTTCTCAAGCAATATGGTTACGAAAAAATCTTGAAGATATTGGCGAAAAGCAAAATGAAGGAACTATTATATATTATGATAACATGTCAACCATTTCAATTGCAAAAAATCCAGTATATCATAATAAGACGAAGCATATTGCATTCAAGCATCACTTCATCCGTGAAGTTATTGAAAGTGGCGAGATCAAGTTGAAGTTATTGAAATGGCTGACATGTTCACCAAGGCACTCCCTAAAGAAAGTTTTTGTCATCTTCGAGAGATGTTGGGAGTGATTCAGAAAGTGCATTAAGGGGGAGTGTTGAATTAATGCACTTGAAGAGAGATACATGTATTTGTTCCGATACATGTACCTTTTGGAATACATGTATTTGTTGCAATGCATGCATGTATTCATGCTTAGAATTTTGTGAAAAGGTTCATGTCTCTTTGTTGAAGAGTCACATGTCCCTTAGTTTTTTATGCATCGATTAAATAGCTTTTATTTGTTGAATGTATCCAAAAGCCTATAAATATGTATATGGATTTCATTTTCAAGTATGAAGAAGCAATACAACAAAAATCAATATTCTCATATTCCCTTCTAAGTTATTTTTTCTAAGTAAAAATGCTACAATAGCCTACAAAATATGCATGACCTGAACTTGGCCCGACTCTGTACCAAGTCCAGCATGCCTGAACCGAGTCCAGTATGCCATGGATTGATCTGGACTGAGTCTAAACCGGTCAAAAGTATTGAGTCGAGTCTAGTTGGCACAGATAAGGGAAGAAGGGATGGAGAGGAGAGAGATGAGGAGGAGGAGGGTGGTGATGGTGGTGGGTGGATACCGGACATGGAAGAGGAGGAGAATGAGGGAGGGAGAGAGAGTTCGGGGTTTGGATCGTGGTCAGGTCCACAGGTAAGATTAGAAAGAAACTAGGGTTTGATACACACACACACACACACACACACACACACACACACACACACACACACCCGAATCCGAGTTGAGTCCGACCGGATCGAGTTTCAGGTCGAATCAGATCGAGTTACTGGATAACTCAGACTCGACTCAGTTTGAGTTCGGATTGGACAAAGCCTACTTAGTTTGGACCAACTCACCAATTTGGTTTGGTTCGAATTGGATCCGAACGAGTTGGACGAGTCGAGTCAGGCGATTCGGGTCGTCCCGTGCCATGCTCTAACCACCTTATGGATAAAGTAAATTTCAGGTAAACACCATAGCAGGGCTTAACTGAGCTCCAACCATTTTTCCCACCAAAGTGGTTATATATACGTCCAAGAGGTTAGGTTGGACTTGAGAATTTCTCTTCACTAATAACAAGGGAATAGTTTTGTTGAGGCTTTCCAGGTCCACATGCATAGAGTCCCACCCATCCACATGCAACTGCACGTGATGACACGGAACAACAGTGCTAGATCTAAGCCGCTCATGAGGTAGTCCACGCTAGTTCTTTCTTTTGGCTTAAAGTAGAAAATAAAATATAAAAAGATAAGCATTCTCACTCACGTGGCCCAGAACAAACAGACAATTAAAATAACTTTTTTTAGCTGTCCATTTTCAGTACCTTACGCGTGGCCGTTCGACTAGTGACAAGGCCTTCTTTTTATACTAATGGGAGAAAACTTATTAAGCAGTTTGGCCCACCTGATGAATGGTTCCAATCCTGCGTATGCATGCCATTTGGCATATGCTGTTGGGTGTAGTGTAACATATGTCATTTGGTATTTTTATAACGATAGTTAACCAAAAATGGTAACTGCTTAAAGCACTCATTATATAAATATACGTTTCAAAATTTTAAATTCATAAGCGAAGGTATTATGTTAGTTCAAGAACATTTAAAAACTGGCAGTGACTTTCCAACCGAACACGTGGCATAGTTGTACGGCAATCTAGACCGTCCAAATAACTGACCCAGATGTGGATGGAGCATAACCCAAAAATTATACTGAGAAGATGATGTGGAGCGGGTTGCAGACACTTCCATAGCAAAGATGGACCAGAGAAGGACCGCTTGGAGGCGGAAATGATCCAAACCAGCGGAACCTTAAAATAATCATATCTCGCAAGACAGGTTGAGTTTTCCGATGTATCATATATGATTTTGGGCTAGGAGAATCTAGTTTAGCTAACCAACCTTGCGACGTTGGATTGCCCATATCCAATTTACGAGATTTCGTCATATGAATGATTGAAAGTTTAATTTATTTTTGTTTTTACTATAAATAGTAAGTTTTAGATTGAGTATAACTTTTTATCTTTCGAGTTGTAAAAGTGGTGCCCAACATGAAAAGGGCTTAGAAAAATTAGGAAAATAGCAGGTGTTGATGCAGAAATCTGGTTAGGCTTCCCTAGACCTTCATGTACTTGCTCAAGGGATGATCAAGGGAGACCCTAGCTAGTCCGGGGACCCTCCGATGCCTAAGTCAGGTAGGGAATATAGGTCTAATCAAGTAAGAGGTTTTATACTAGAGATCATGCATACCTTTCACCATTAGAGAGATGCTCATATTTATAGTTGAGGAGAGGCGGTGACATAGAGAAGGTCTCCCAATTTAGCAAGGACGTACTATAGAGGGATTCGGATCCTGAACGCGTGGGGGAATCTTCCGATATCTTTGGCAAAGATCTCAGGATCCCGAGCATGTCGTGGATATCCCCAAGATCTTTGAAGAAGATCTGGGATGAATCTCTATTAAATAAGATCTAATTATTCAGAATCAGCTGATATGTGCATTAGGTGGCCAAGTTGACTTGGGGGTAGTATACCGACCTGGATTCTCTGGCGAGCCCTGACCGTTCTCTCAGTACTGTGTAGCTTGCCGACTTGCCCTCATACCCTTATACTTCGCGTTAGGGCAGTGAAGCCGAGCTCCTTTTGACAACGGGTAGTTTGGTGGTCCGACATGCTCATAAGATACTGAGCTCGATCTCATTTCATACTCGGTCAAGGGCCGAGGGTCGAACTTCTCGTCGCATCTGTCGTTTGTCTGACCTAGCGAAGTGCGCAGGGTTCTAACCTAACCTCTTCTTATCGGTTGGTCCATTTTCCCCGTAACAGCGTGGTTAAGCCAAATTGGACACTTACCTATTTTTGGCTAAAAACCATGAAGTCTAGTAGAAACGGTGACCATTTATAAATAGTAAGTTTACTGTTTATAATAAGTCATGATTTTAGGGAAATTTGAGCTCATTATTTAAAAGGTTGTAATTTTATTTTTTATAATCAATTAATTTATTTCAAATTTATTAAAAATTATTTCTATTTTTAACTCATGTGGAAGCTCTAAAGAGATCTCCCTGAATTCCAAATAGTTACTCCTTGAGTAAGACGGTGATTGCCCCCATCACGTCCCTTCCCGAATATTATAATAACTATCTGATTTTTCCCTTCAAGATTGGACCGCTCACTATTCATGTAGACGATCCATTTGACAGTTCCCGTCCAGCATGATTTTTAATCATATGCTCCACGGAAATAGGACCCGCAATTTGACGGTCTGGCTAGTTGAGGAGCTACTCACCATCATTTTCCAAATGGTGCTGTAGTAAAGAGTCTACCCCTCGTCTGGGAAATAATCCGGTGCAAGCATGCGGTGGAAAAGTTCGCTGTGTGAGTGTTTCTTCTCATTATCGTGACAGAGGAAGCAGGATCCCGTTTCTCATCACTATGTAACATTGATCAGTACTGGTCCACTGGATATGAAGATTAAGCTTCAAGGAAAGTTTCGTTGTGGGTGAGACCACAACAAATATTCCCATGCATCCATACCTTGGCCTGTATTTTCCGGTGCAGTCCTTGGGAAATCGATTGCTGCGCAGTGCTGGCCGAGACACACCGTGACAAGAGCAAATCACTACGGTCGATATCATCCCCGATCTCATCTGCAACTCGGTTAAACACGTCATTACACCCTTGGGACCATTTATCATGGACATACTCCCTCAGATACCTAGAATCGTTGCAGACGGTCCGCTCGAGCATTAACGTCTCATCGGAAATGGCTCCATGTGACCACAAAAACTCGCCGGCGTTGATGCTAATGTCCAAATCTAGAAGTGGGTTCCCAAGCTGCCATAGCAAAAACATCACAAACATAGTGAAATAAATCATTAGCCATCATATATACACGTCCAACACAGATAGAATATCTTGTGAGGTTACAGCAATGGCCTTGAGCTTGATTGGTTTGATGTTTGGCTTTTTATTGTACTCCACCACGAGTGCTGCAAGCTGAGGTATGTAGTGACCTACATCGACATGGACATTTCATGATCAACGGTCTTAAAATTTCATACACCAATCAGTAACTGTAATGAATGTTGTTGATGTCTTAAATCTATAAACAATAGTGTCTGTCGATGCCATTGATAGACCACTTGATTCTATCGAGCGGATGTCAATGCCATCAACGGATGTTCGATTTCATATTTTATTGTTAGAACGTTTTGTTGTTTTACTCAATGTTATGGAACGTATTCGATGGCATCGAGAGATCGTCGATGCTAACGAAGTTCTATCGAAGGTGCCATCGAGCGCACGCGCACAGAATTGCGTAAGTATAGGATTTGTTTCTTATTCTAATTGCGATACTATATGATATTATATATATCGGGTGTAATCGGAATTTGGAAAGTGGTACAGTAGTTCTATGTTTTCTAATTTGTTCCTAAGAGTTTCAAGGTTATAGCTTGGGCTTGTGAAGTGGATTCGACACTTGTTTGAATTGGTAATACTCTATTTTTTGGAATTTCTGCTTTCATGGTGTATTACTCGTTATTTTATGAAGTGATTTTATTTTTTTCGTAAGGCTTTTTCCATGTCAAATTAGGATTATATGTGTAATTTGGACTTAGTTGTTCAATTGGCAGTACTTTGCTTGATTCGTATATAGGTGCTTCCGCGGTTGCCCAACAATGAAAACACTTCTAGGACTTTTGAACGGATATGTGGCCATTACGGGGATGGAACCACTTCATGCAGATGAGATCCACCCCATCTGTTTGGTGTGTCATATTAGATTGTACAATCCGTAGTTACCATCTTTTATTTGTAATTAGATCCTAATCTGATATATAATTAGATTTTGTAATTTATACAGATAATCTTAAATTTAGCTTATTCTAAAATATGTCACCACTCTCTGTTTGTGTTTGGACTAGACCCAAAAATCAGGTCGATTCAACACTCAGGTGGTTGAGATGGGAAGTGTCACTATTAAACTAATTCAAATTGTTTGTGGGGTCCATCATCGTGTTTATATGCCATCTAATCCACTCATCTGATGCATCATACCAAGATGAATGGTTTCCCCAAAAATCAGCACATTCCAGGACTTTTGTAGGCCATAACACATTATGCATGATTTTACACCGTTACTAATCATGGTCCACGTAAGCCTTGGATCTGACTGAATTTTAGGATCCATGGTAAAAATATGACAGTGCCCCTGATGGACGGGGTGGATCTATTGTATGTTTGTCCCGTGTGGTCCACATGCCAATGCTAGTCAGGCTATTGTACCAAGATTACAGGAGATTGAAAAATGCAGGTTTACCTGCGTAGCTCTCCCCAGTCAAATATAAGTCTGAATCCCTGTATCTGGGAAACTCTTCAAACCAGCTAAGAAGAAAATTTAGATTCTCTTGGGCTGTAGACAGTAGAAAAAAGAAATCGATATGTCTCTGAAATCTCGAGGTTGTGAAGTTGTTTGTATGGGAATTCAGAGGCGGCATAGCAAAGAACGTACATACCTGTTTTTGTATCGTTCCAGTCGATGTAGTTTTCACTTGTGTTCGAGTAGGAAAATCCAACTCCTATTGGGGTCTCGAGGTATAACATATTGGATTCTGTTACAAAATTGAATTAGGACTTGAAATAAAATTACATTTTTGGGTTTTTCTATAGATTTTGTTTGGAATGAGATGTTTGTTTGTTCAACTCCAAATTGCGATTTGGTTGGATTCAAGTTGGAGTTGAAAGGGATGCAACTGCAAAATGAAGTGACTTCGCATTTTCATGGTTTCTCATTACTAAACTGAATAAATTCCGAATTGAATCCAAACATAGAAATCGAGAGTACCCAAATTCCAAGAGTAGTGATTCTTAATCAACAACCCATTGTTGCCAGGCCGGAAAGGGCCGTGTTCCATGAATGCTCCGAAACCAAGAGAAGAACAACCAGGACCTGAGGTTTGGATGAGAAAGAGTGCATTAGATTGAAGAATCCAAGAAGAAAAGATGAAGAAAGTGGGATGGAAGAAAGAAAATGGAATTAGAACCTCCATTGAGCCAGAGGGTGAGGGGACGAGAGAGAGGTTCGGAAACATCAGCTTGGACAAAGTAGTAGAAAAGGGCTCTGCCATTGCGGGCGTCTGTGACAATGTTACCAGAGTACTGCTTGAAAGAGACGTTGGAAGGTTGGCCAGGGAGAGATGTTATTAGTTCAGCAGATGATTTCAAGAAGAAGGATATGACTTGAAAGATGAAGAAACACCAACCCATCTCTCTCTCTCTCTCTCTCTCTCTCTCTCTCTCTCTCTCTGTGAATGATAATGAGGAGAAAGATTAAATAGAAAGGATAGTTAGAAGGCATGCATTGGTGTTAACGGGTGATGGTTTTCTTTACGGTCAAACCAAGGTTGAGTCTGTGGGCCCTTTTGACTGTAGAGGACGCCATTTCCCGGAAGCCGATTGGCTGGTGTACCACACACCCTAGTGTGTTGACGTCACCAATTCTGTGGGTCCCATCATAAGGTATGTATTATATCCAAACCGTTCATCCATTTTGCAAGATTGTATTAAGGCTTGAGTAGAAAAATAAGATATATATAACGATCAAGTCGTCCACACTGCAAAAAAGCAGTAGGGTATTGAACTTCTACCATTAAAAAACTTTTGGTGTCATATAAGTTTTGGATCAAAATGATACTTTTTTCCCTCTTCATCCAGGTCCTTTTTAACTTGTGAAGAGATTGGATGGAAATAAACGTTATGGTGGGCCTTATGAATGTTTTAACGGGGAAAATCATTATCCCTGCTGCTATCTGTGGTGTCAAAAATGATTCAATTTTTGGTTCATATTTTAAAATGGTTTCGAAAAAATGGATGAACGGTGTGGATATAATAAATACCTCATTTTGGGGCCATGTAAATGTCGCTGGTGTGTGGTACACCAGCTAATCCGCTTTGTGCGGAAAAAGCCGGTGCAACAAAAAGATGTGGGCTCTCTTTGACATAGATGTAAAATCCACTCCATCCATTAGTTGCACCAACTCATTGTTGGACGTCAGCCAAAAGGTCAGGGAGGTCCAAAACTCAGGTGGGTCACACCTTAGTATGGAAGCGGATTGGCAAACACCACAGACCTGGTGTGAGTACCTGTCGTGCGAAGACGAGCGCGGGCGCTCCTCGAGCTCCGAGTTGTACACATGGTTAAAAGGATATCAAAGTTACATGGTCCCACAATGATGTATTTATCATATCTACACCGTTCATCCATTTGAAGAGATCATTTTAGATATTGATTCCAAAAATGAGTAATTTCCAAGCTTAAGTGGACCACACCACAAATAGTAATTGGACAATGATTCTCACCGTTAAAATATTCTTAGGGCTTACGGTTACGCTTACTTTCTATATCTCATCTATTCATAATGTCAAACATACCTGGATGAAGAGAATAAAAAAATTAAAAAAAAAAAACCCAATATCTTTGATCCAAAATTTTTGTGACCCACAAAAAGATTTCAATAGTGGGCATTCAATCCCCTGTGCTTTTTATAGTGTGGTCCACTAGATTTTTGGATCTGTTTTCTTTTTCGGCTAAAACATTACTAAGAGCTCACCTAGTGGATAGACGGTTTAGATATAATTCATACCTCATGATGGGACCTATAAAATTTGATGACGCCAACACCGCCCACCAAATTGGGAAACGGATTGGCTACTCCCCCGGCCACCATCCCCGTGGCTGGTGGTCAGTGCTCTGTGAGTCCTACCATGATGTATTTGTTTCATCGATTCCGTTTATCCATTTTTAAAGATCATTTTAAAGTTTTATCCCAAAAATTAGATTGATATAAATCTCAGGTGGTCCACACCACATGAAAACAGTAGTGATCAGATATCCACCATTAAAATCCTCCTAATGCTCACTGTACTGTTTATTTGATATCCAATCTGTTGATTTGGTCATACAGGCCCGGATAAAGGGAAAAAAACAAAAATCAGCTTGATCCAAAACTTTTATGGCCACTAAAATGTTTTTAATGGTCAACTCTCATTTAACACTGTTTCCAGTAATATGGTCCACTTGAGATTGGGATATTTCTCATTTTTGGTCCAATACCATAAAATTATCTGTAAAAATAGATGGACGGCATGGATGAAACACATACATCATGGTGGGACCCATAAAGCACCGACCACCAACCATTTGTTGGTGTCGGGGGAGTAGCTAATCCGTTCCATGAAATTGGTAGTGTGGGGTACGCAAGCCAATCCGCTTCCTTTATTACCCGGCGGAATGGGAAGTGGACGTGCTACACACACCTGCTATATAGCTGGTGTATTGATATAAGCAAGCTCTGTGGGTCTCATCATGGGGTATGCATTATATCCAAACTTCCCATCCATTTTGCGAGCTTTAGTAAGGTTTAAGATGAAAAATAAGACATGTCTAAATATCAAGTGGACCACTGACGCAGGGGAGGACGTGAGGTCGAGCACCGTCTTCCTCAAGGGGATAACTATTCCGAATCCACGGAACTTCTCTGGACTCCTCACAGAGACTTCTCGAATCCACGAGGAAAGAAAGCAGAAAATAGAAATAAATTCTAATAAATTCGAAATTGATTGATGAATGATTAAAATCGAGTTCACAACCCTTTAAATAAGGGTATCAAGCAATGGGAAAGAAATCATAATCAAACTACAACTCAAACTCCTAGAATCCGCGACTTACTATAAATAGTAAACTTACTATTTATAGACGGTCGTGATGTCTACTAGTGCGCAAGGTTTTCGGCCAAAAATAGTAAGTGTCCTATTTGGCTTCATCAAACCGTTCCCCTAATTATTCTAAGCTCTTTTCACGTTGGGCGCAACTCCTAAAGCCCAACGGATGAAGAGTTATAATCAAACTAAAACTTACTATTTATAGTAAAAACGAAATTAAAACAGGGAAACGACCGTCAATCAA
Source organism: Magnolia sinica (assembly GCF_029962835.1). Taxonomy (NCBI): domain Eukaryota; kingdom Viridiplantae; phylum Streptophyta; class Magnoliopsida; order Magnoliales; family Magnoliaceae; genus Magnolia; species Magnolia sinica. The sequence goes on along the minus strand of NC_080574.1, from coordinate 100,369,478 downwards.
GGGGTTTTTCGCAATTCCGGGCGGCGCAACCCGACATAGCGGGTTGGTTGGCTAAAGTAGCTCGTTCTACCCCAAAATCATATATTTTACGTCAGCTAACTCATTCCGGATTGCGAGATACGCCCGATCTAAGGTCCGATGGTCCGGATCACTTCTGTCGTCGACCGGGCCTTTTCTGATCCATCTTGGCCATGAAACTGTCCGCGACCCGCTCTACATCAACCACACTGAAAAAGTAGTGGGGGGATTAAACATCTATCATTGAAACCTGTTTAGGGTCACCAAGTTTTGGATCAATATGAAATTTGTTTTTCCTCTTCATCCAGGTCTCTATGACCTTATAAATAGATTGGATGGAAAATAAATGTTATGGTGGGCCCTATGAATTTTTTAATAGTAAAAATCATTATCTTAACTGTTATTTGTAGTGTGGTCCAGTCGATCTTTGGATATGACTCATTTTTCAGATAATTCTCTAAAAATGGATGAACAGTGTGGATATAATGAATACATCATTATGGGGCCATGTAAGTTTGATCTCCTTTGAACTGTTCGTACAACTCGGAGAGATCGATGAGCGTCGGCGCTCGTATTGGCACGACACTACCTACACCAGCTATATAGCTGGTGTATGGTACACCAGCCAATCCGCTTCCAATAGGATATAGACACCCATAATTGAAACTTTTCTGGGCCCACAGCCATTTTTATATACCAGTATCCAACCCATTCATAAGGTGGCGACACCTGAAAAAATAGAAAAATAAATAAATAATATCAGCCTGATCCAAAACTTAGGTGACTCCAAAGAAGGCATTAATGGTGAGTGTCCTCATATCCATTCTTTCCTTTTGTGCGGCCCATTCATGGCCTACGAAGCTTTTGTTGTATGCACTCCTACGAAGTGCCGTAGGAAATTAGCGTCCATTGTTCTACCCTGGCAAGTTGGACATACTTCTCAGGAGATAAGAATAGATTAAAACTTTGATACTCTGGCAGAGAGTGATGGATGATACACAGACAGAGAGAAATTATTAAATAATTGCATGTGATATACAAGTCAAATTAACGTGCAAATTATTATCAAAAAGTTACTTATTTTCTTATCTTGGCTATCGGATTGGTTGATATTTATTAGACAGTTGGGAATGGAAAGTAATGGTCCTATTTTAATAAACAATTGCCCATATATCAAAGGTTAGGAGTTTTCAACCAATCTAGTTTTGAAACCATCTCTTATGAGATAGTGGGTTCGACGGGTTGGGTTCTTGTAACGCCCTGGTTTTCAGAACCCAAGTATATGCGTCACGTCCCAAAAACCCAGGAGTTATCTACTAATAATGGTAATTAATAAGTAAATCAAAGTGCAAATAGCGGGAACATAGCATAAATGTGATCTAAAAATGTGAACAATATTCTGGCCCACTCAGCTAGGGGCCAATTACATAATCTCAAGTTCTAAATGTACTGAAATAATTATGAAGAATCTACTGGTTTAGGCCAAAATAGGTGGCCGCCTCCTGATGCGGCTCCTCGTCGTAAGGCTCTTCCTCGACCACCATCGCTTCTAAATCTGCCGTATATTCATCGGTTCCTGTACCTGCGTTCTCTGTACGACAAAACATTAATGAATGAGTAGCTAGCTTAGTGTGATTTTCCCTCAAGATTACACACTTCCACCCTAGACAAGATATAACATAAGGCAATATAGCATACAAAACAATACATGATGCAGTCTTACTAAATGCATGGATGTATGAGTGCACATCAACTGGGGATGCTTATCCAGTTGATTTTTGGGCAAAACTCATGTAATGTGGCCGGTCACCAGTGAAAGTACATAGTACATGCTTAGTGCCGGACTCACCAAAGGTGGGCCGATAGTCGATGGTCTGGGAGCTAGCGAAACGATACCCTAACTAAATCCTATTGGGCACGTGCTACAGCATCTAGAATTAGCCATCCGTCACCGCCCGAATGCAATATATACATGCTTAGCCAACCCATTATTAGTCCAATTTCACTCAACCAATTTAAATAAACTCACGGTCACTACGGGGAGCTCATGTCCCAGCGTAAGCCGACGGCTCGGGCATAGTATCACATGACCACCATCCCGGCCCATGAGGCTACCACCTTAGGGTGTATGTAGAACCCACTAACATGTGGTCAATTAATTCTAATGCAAAGGGGTCACCACCATATGCTGACTTGCAATGAAATATCAAAATTGTTAAGTACGTCGATTAAAACATGATGGCATGTATGATTCAAATACAAGTAAACAGCGGTAATTATAAATATTGCAAGGTTCATTCCATAGTCAGATAGGTGAAACCACACATGGATGGTAAACCCCATAATCAAATGCCACTAACCATGACCTTCGTGGTAGGGGTTTACTTACTTCGCAACTAGTCTAGTTACACCCCAAGCACGGACTCTCCTTAGCTAGAGTTTCCCATGGAGAGATTTCAATAATGTGTGTATTGCATACAATAACATGGAATTAAATCAAGAATAAGGAATCAAATAGTAGCACAGGCATTCCTACAAGTCGCATGATCATAAGTTCACAATTCAGACATTCATACTCAATGGGTTAACACGTTGCACATATAATGGATATCTAGTAGAATTACTTTGACGGATTTAGTACACATGTTCAAGAGAGCTAACCAAGTATAGATGTAAACCTATGCCATGCTTTCAATCCGGCATTCCATTATACTAAAGTAATCTTGTCAAGTAAGTCAAATATTTCTAAAACATGAGAATCATTGACTATACCAAGCAAATATACCAAACAAGCACATTCTATTTCCAAACAATTTAATCATTCCTTGAAGCAATCTCTAACTTAAAAGCATTTTATCAAAAATCTAAATAGTCATTGTATGCTTCTACATTTCTAGATTCCCACAAAGACTACTCTTAATCTGGTTAGGGATGGAAAGCCCAAGGGGAAGAGAATCATCACCAGACAAATAGCAGTATGCCCTTTGATCCGAGTGATCGTGAGTACCTAGCTTTCCAATATCGCGAGTGTAGCTTCCTGGAGTCATTCCCAATACAATAACTGGCGTTAGAAGGCATTCCCATCTATAAAATGAGTACGACTAGAGAGGACTTGGTGATTAAGGGAACATGGGCCTGATTTATGATGACCAGGCCCACCTATCATATGGTAAGGCCCACAGATCTTTGGTACGACCCACCAGCTGCATGCGGGGCCTAAACGTGCATAGGCCCAAGGTCAGCCCGCTGCGAGTGGCTCACCCGCGCCTTATGGCAAGGCCCACTAGCCTTCACCCAAGTATGGCCCACTTGATTCAAACAAGGTGCAGCCCACAGCCGTTCAGGCTCGAGGGAAAGCCCACTGTTATGTGTGGTACGATCCACCCAAGTTTTACCTGGTGTGGCCCACCTGTTCATACAAGGTGCAGCCCACCAGTTCATACAGGGTGCGGCCCACCTGGTGATACTGTATGGCCCACCTGGTGAAACCGTATGACCCACCTGTTCATACAGGGTGCGGCCCACCATCTTGAATGCAAGGTGTGGCCCACCTATAATTGTGTAGGGCCTACGCCTATTGTCGATGGCCCGCTGTCTCATGGCGAGGCCCACCTAAGCTTCGTACGTGGTGCGGCCTGCTGCGTTGTGTGGCATGGCCCACTGTTTTATACGGTGTGGCTCACCTGCCTGCAAACAGGGTGTGGCCCACAGCTATTTTGGAGTGTGGCCACCAGCAATGCAGCCCACCTGTCCTCAACATGGTGCGACCCACAACTACTGTGGTGAGGCCCATCGTTACAGCAAGTGAGTTCCGTTGCACAGCCACGACAAGGGCTGGAATTGGGTTCTAATTTCTGGTTCAAATCATCGCCCTCTTGTTGGCCATCTCAGCGTGTTACAGAGCTCGATTAAGAGCCGGCCTCAAGCCACAATCCAAGCTTAGAATCAAGCCATCATTTGGCCTGATCCCGGTCCAACACAGAGCCATTTCTGGGCCTATTTTCAGCTCACGATGCTGCACCCACTCGACTTGATTTTGGGCCCCATATACGGCCATTGTTTAGCCTATCTGAGCTTTGCTACCCAGCACTAAACAGGGCCTATTTTTGCCACAATTTCGGCCTAGAACTCGTCCATCAATTGGCTCGATTCCAGCCCTAAACAGAGCCACGTCCTTGGCTGTGTTTCAGCCCAAAACACAGACATGGATTGGTCTAGTTTTGGCCTGAACTGAGTTTGTCTTCTAGCATAGTCTGGGTCCGAACTGCAGCTATGGACTGGCATGGTTTCGATCCAAAAATATGTTCATGACTCGGCCTGGATTCAACCCGACCTACAGCCATCGTGCGGCCTGGCTTTGGGTTGAAACCGAGCCGTCCCTTGGTCCCTGTTTCGGCCTGTAATGCAACCATTAAACGGCTTCATTCCAGCCCTTAGAATGCTACTGTTTTAGCGCTATTTGGGCCTGAAATACAGCCACTGGTTGGCTTGCTTTCAGCTCAGACTCGGCCATTGTTTCTGTCCAAACAGACACCTGTCCTGACCGGTCTTATAGTCCGACCCACGGTCATCGATTGGCTAGGTCCCGGACCCGACTCACTAGTCTATAAAAGCTTAGCACGGCCTGCCTTCATGGATTGAAGGAGACCGGTCATCATTCCCACATTGGTGACACTGATTAAAGAAAAAGATGAGGGAGAGAGAGATGGCTTACCTGGTTCGGAGCTTGGTGGGGCAACCATTAACCCGACCGAATCGAGCTGAACCAGAGCAGTCAGCACCTCCCTACTCTCTCTCTCTCTACTCTCTCTCCTCTTTCTCTCTCTTTCTCGGTGCGAATCCCAAGAGCTACAGGGCGTTATATATAGCTGTGAGGGAGAGAACTCCCAATGGTCGAATTTTCTCCATGGGGTCAGGGGATGGCTGAGATCATGCCTTCCTTTGCTTTCCCGGCGAGGAAGGTCTCCGTTTGCTTTCTCTACCTACCGTTCCTGCCTGGTCATTTTTGGCAAAAAGGAGAGCACGTCACTCCCTGGAAAACGGAGGGATGGGATGGTCTGATCGAACCGATCGTGAGCCATCCAACCGATCCCAGATTGGTCCAACCTCATGGATGCCTTACACGTGTGGTGTGTTGGACGGTTGTAACCCATCTTTTTTGTCCGTTTACGAGAGCTCAAAAGCCTATTTGGTTTTGTTAAGTCGGGTCCTACCGAGAAATTGAACGACTCAAATGGCTCGGAAAGTGGCTAGGGTGGGCCACTTTGGAGCCCAAAGATTGACAATTTGAAATCCTAAATGGCAAGAAGAATTTCATTTCTTCCATTCTCGTTTTGGTTCGGTCAAGGCTACTTTGACCGAGCCAGCCGTTCTAGTGCTCATCGTGCATGAACGCATGGGGTGTACATGCACTCCATGTGGGGTCCACCATAGTGTTTGTGATAAATCCAGTTTGTCCATTTACCATGGGAGCATCCATAAAGGGTACTAGCCCATCTTAGGGCAGATCCGAGGCCCAGGTGGGCTATACCACACGTTCCAGACCCCTTTTACGGTCGATACTCATAGTCCATAGGTTGAATTGGCTTGATATTTATTTTTAACGGTTATATAAGATTTTGGGAGGTAGCAAGGACTTGGTTGGCCCTATACTAGCCCTCAAGAGTTCATTGTAAGTGCATTGTATCGATATCTTTATATCAGGTGTCCCATGAATGGTTTTAACTGGAAGGGCTTAGTTATTCATACCTCCTGGCTAAAGTAGTGTTTAGTTCACTTGATGTTTATATGCCATCCAAACTGTTCATAAAGTCATCGCAATGGGATTAACAGAAGACACAAAAAGACTTGACCTGATATAAAACTTCCATGGCCCTTCTCCTTTGTTTTTTTTTTTTTTTTTTTTTTTAACAGCACCCAACACACACCCACGCACTCAGTGGGATTTCACCACCTAGGCCTCGAACCCAAGACCTCATGTTGAAACTCCTCAAACCCTACGAATGTTTCAACGGTGTCCACTTGAGTTTTGGATTCATCTCATTTTTTATCTCATGATCTCTGGGCCCCACTTAGCTTCCGAGAGCAAGAACTTCCTTCCAGAGGGTGTTAGAGCGCTTCCCAACATGGGTGTAGGCTCGACCTTTACTTTTTTTCTTTTTTTAATTACACACACCCCCTACTCACTCACACACCCACCCACATCAAATGAGCACTTCATCCCTGGTCACTTGAGTCATGGAACGGGACCTGGAGGCTCCTTAGTTTAAACTGTAGTATATACCTAAAATAACAAAGTAGTGTGACCCACTGAAAGTATGATCTTGACTGGTGAATCGGTGAACATCCAAAGGAATGGACCATAAAAATGACAAGCAGTGGACTGTCCAAATTCTACAAAAGAATGTCCACTAATCACCGGTTAGGGTTATCTAATTGATCAGATTTGGAGTGAAAGACCAGTCTACAGGACTGAGAAGTTACGATTTGAGGTATGTTCCCTGATGTATCCAAGCTACACGGAGACTTTTCTGTATCAAGAACTGTATTTTTTGCTTCTGTACCGAACCCATGAATTACTGAGAATTTCAATTCTTGGAGGGTAAGGCCAAGAAGGAGATTATTAGAGTATTTTACAACCGTTGCTTTAAAAAATTCAAAGGAAACCAAAAGAGAAGCAGGTTGCCTTGTCTTCACGAAATGCTTCAATTTGTCCACTTTATCAATCGAAGACAATCTGTGGAATTTCCTGGGCACCAGTATTAATCATTGCAGGGCTCACCTAAGAACCCTGTCATTGTGGGGCCCACCCAAGAGAGTGCCAAGAGACCTGTCATTGTGGGGCCCACCCAAGAAAGTTTGGGCAGCTCATTCCCGAAATGATGTCATCATCTGGGGCCTGTTTGGCTGTCAACAAAGTTTTGTTCATTAGGAACTTTTGGCACATATGTTGGACCCATGGGTGTTTGTCCAGGCTTTTATTTATGGACTATTTTGATAATTGTCCACTGTTTTTGGAACACTCTATCTAATAAGCATGCACGGCGTTAGTAGATATTAGACAAATTGACACATATAGAAATGCAACAGCCTTCTAAATTAATAACAAGATCGGTAACACATGGGTTACTGGAAAGTAAAGACAATACATTTGAATTTCTTAAACATGCATGATAACTCATGGAATCTGAATTCTCTTGATGTAGGATGTGGATAAGTACATTCTGTTATGGGTAAATCCGAACCGAGCCACATCAAGATGAACTTTGGCACCAATGAGTAAGGCCTCGGATTAATAAGCCTTCGACCTGAGGTGAGTGTCCGACCTAAGGGCTCTTGCAAAGTTATGACATCGACTCGAGACTCAGAAAGAGTCATCGCATATTCTACGAGCTGGATCTCGGAGCTACAACAGTACATCCAACCCGGTTATGTTAACTCAGAATGCAGGAGAGCATCACCTACCCGTCTAGTGTTCCTCCGAGCCGAGCCTCTCTACTTAGCGTATCGATAATCCACTTATCCATGGGCTCGGATAATCGAGTAAGATCCAAACCATGAGGTCAGCTCGGATGGGAACTTGGTCAGCGAAAGCAGTAACACACGATTGAAATAATGCTCATATCACGATCTCTGGGTAACTGCCGATGACCGCGCATGCGTAGTCCTCGCATGGTGGTGATGACCGTGCCGAGATTATCGGACACGTTCATCGCAATCCTCAGGTATAAATATGGATCATTTATATAGATACAGGTACGCAAGATCTCGCACCCACACTCTACTCTACACCACTTAGAGACTGTTTCAGTAGCCTGACTTAGGCATCGGAGGGTCCCCTACTTGAGCCAAGGTCTTCTTTGCTTGTTGCTTTGCGCAAGACCAAGGTTCGCTCCAAGCATTCAAGGCTCGGCGAAGGGTGATCCAGATTTTGACATCAACATTTTGGCACCGTCTATGGGAAACCGATATAAAAGGACTAGAGAGCTTTACTAAAAATGGCAAGAGGAAAAAATACTCCCAATAGCGACCGCGGAGCCCGAGCAGAGTGGGCAACATTACTCATCCTCACTACTGCATACCGAGTCAGCTTCGACCGGGCCATCTCAACGGACCCAAAGCCGAGGAGGTAAATATAGGGCCTTGCAGAACGAAGTGCAGATGTTAAGGGATGAGATCAACAGGATGAAAGAGCGACAAGAGCCTCTCAACCCAGTAGAGATGGCCCCGGTAGCCGAGGAGGAACCCCTCCTCATAAGCTCCTATGCCAGAGCATCCCAGAACTTGTCTGCTCGGGCCCCAGAGCCAACGCGGCATGCTGAGCCGACCTACATCTCTACGACCTCTACATTAGCCCCGACTGACCTCCACCACAAACTGGAGAGGAGAAGAAGGGGCGGAACACCTGAGGTTGAGGTCCCTTAAGAGACTGTAGCAGAGAATCAGAACCCGTGGGAAGCTCAGCTTGGCAAGCTTCAGAATCAGATCAAGACCCTGCAGAGGAACCAACAAACCCCTGCTTCAACTGTGGTGGAAGCGATGATCGAAGAAACTGATCCTCCCTTCACCAACGATGTGATGAGTGCAGAAATGCCTCCGACATTTAGGATGCCCTCCATCGCTCAGTATTCCGGGTTAGGCGACCCAACAAAGCACGTGGAGTCTTACCATTGATGGATGCAAATTCAATCCACCTCAGACGCAATGATGTGCCGAGCCTTCTCGATAACCCTCACTGGGGCCGCAAGGAACTGGTATCAATAGCTTAGGCTGAGGTCGATCAGCACCTTCACCGAGCTCAATAGGTCGTTCTTGACTCAGTTTATCGTCAGCAAGAAGAGTCGAAAGCCGTCGACCCACTTGTTGACCCTCAAACAGAAGAGTGGAGAGTCGTTGACTATATCTCTCGCTTCAACGAGGAGGCCCTGCAGGTGGACGACTACTTGGACAAGATGGCATTGTCCACAATAATCAGCGAGCTCAAGGAGGGCAGATTCCTGTTCTCGATCGAGAAGAACCCACCTTCAACTCTTGGCGAGCTTATCAGCCACGCACAAAAGTACACTAATGCTAAGGAGTTCTTCAACTCGCGCAAGAGAAACCAGACCTCTGAGTCCTTGTCTAAGGGCAAGAGGCAGAGGGACGAAGCACCGCAGCATGCGGACAAGAGGAGGTCGGATGACAGTGCCTCTCCGGACAAGAGGCCGAGCTGGAAGCCTGAGAGGAAGTTTAGCTTATACACTCCTCTCAACACATCTCCGGAGCAAATCCTACTAGACATCCGAGATCAGAGGCTACTGCATTGGCCAAGTTGTATGAAAACAGGTCGACCAGCGGAACAAATGCAATTACTGCCACTTCCATCGTGACGACGGCCACAACACTAGCGACTGCGTCGACTTAAAAGAGGAGATCGAGACTCTCATCTGCAAAGGTCATCTGCGCCAGTATGTGAAAGAAGAGAGGCGGATCCGGAAGGATGACTAGCCACGCAAAGCCAAGGATGAGGCCACGTAGATCCGAACAATCTATGGTGGCCCGTCCAGTGGCAGAGATTCAAACAGGGCTCATAAAGCCCACTGTAGGAGCACCGACCCCGAGCATTACATCCATTTAGCCGAAAGGCCGAGGAAAGAGCTTCGAGTAAGCCCTTGCAGCCTTACATTTACAGAGGACGACGCGCGAGGCATTTAGCATCCCCATGACGATGCCTTGGTGATTGCAATGACAATAGCCAATCGTAAGGTCTACCATATTCTGGTCGACACTGGAAGATCGGCCGATATACTTTACTCTGAAGCGTTCGATAAGATGGTGATAGACAGGTCGTGACTCTGACCTATGAAGACTCTGCTACATGAATTTACCGGAGATAAGGTTATCTCCGAGGGCGCTATTTCCCTCCCAGTTACAGTGGGAGAAGGGCAGAATTGAGTAACTCTTGCTAGTGGACTTCCTGGTGGTGAATGTACCATCAGTGCATAATGTCATCTTGGGGCGGCCGGCTCTTAATACAATGAGGGTGGTCATGTCTACGTATCACCTGATGATGAAGTTCCCTACTAACAGAGGGTTGGATATGTCCGAGGAGACCATCGCGAGGTGCGCAGGTGCTATTCAATAGTGGTGAGAAAGGGCTCGGCAAAGCAGGCCCTCACCATAAACGTGCTCGACCCCAGGGATCCTGCAGAGGACTCCCTCACTGAAGAACTAGTGATTGTCCCACTTGAGGATGCCGAGCTAAGCAGAACGGTTCAGCTCAAGTCATCGCTGAATTCCGAGCAACGAGCTCAGATGCTGATCTTCTTACAAGAGCACAAGGACGCCTTCACATGGTCACACGAAGATATGCCGGGCATCTCTCCAAAGATCATGGTTCACAAGCTTAATGTGGACCCAGACCACAGGCCAGTGAAGCAGAAGAGGAGAGCGTTCGAGCCCGAGAGGTATGCAGCAATAGCCAACAAGGTGTCAAAACTTCTCAGTGCCGGCTTCATTGAAGAAATTCACTACTCAGATTGGATCACTAATGTGGTCTTTGTAAAAAAATGCCCGAGAAGTGGCGATTTTGTGTGGTTTACTCGAATCTGAACAAAGCTTACGCCAAAGACAGCTTCCCCCTGCCTCGGATTGACTAGCTGGTCGACAGCACGACTGGGCATAAGCTGCTCACCTTCCTGGACGCATACTCCGAGTACAATCAAATTGCGCTGTACCCCCCCCCCCCCCCCAGACAGGTAGAAGACACCCTTCGTCACGGACAAAGGACTCTACTGTTACTAGGTCATGCCCTTTGGCCTGAAGAATGCTGGGGCTATATACCAAAGGCCGGTGAACCACATGTTTGCTCAGCAAATCAGTTACACCATGGAGGTCTATGTGGATAACATGCTCATCAAGAACATCAAAGCATCTGACCACATTGCAGACCTCGGAGAAACCTTCTCAATATTACGAGAGTACCGTATGAAGCTGAACTCGACCAAGTGTGCTTTTGGTGTGGGCTTAGGCAAGTTCTTTGGATTTTAGGTCAGTCAGAGGGGTATTGAGGCAAACCCCAACAAGATCATCAAGGCTCTACTCGACATGAGCTCACCTCAAATGATGAAAGAGATCCAGTGCCTCACTAGACAAGTCGCGACGCTCAGACAGTTCATATCCAGAGCCACTAATAAGTGTCTCCCCTTCTTCCAGCAATTGAAGGGTCACAAGAAAGTAGAATGGACCTCAAACTGTGAGTAAGCTTTTCAGTAGTTGAAGTAGTACCTAGGATCACCACCTTTGCTATCTAAGACTGAGGAGGGCGAGCCCTTGTTTCTCTACTTGGCGGTTTCCACCTCGGCTGTTAGCTCGGTACTCATTCGGGAGGTGGAGGGCAAGCAATGCCCTGTTTACTACACCAGCAAAGCTATGGTCCCCAGCCAAGACCAGGTACCTGAGCGTGAAGAAACTAGCTCTGAGCCTAGTCGTCTCTACTCGAAGGCTGCGCCCATACTTCCAGGCCCATTCCATAATCGTCGTCACGGATTCACCCCTCCGACAAGTACTCTAAAGGCCAGAGGTATCCGAGTGTCTGACCAAGTAGGCAATAGAACTCGGAGAGTTCGACATTCATTATTGAACGAGGACTGCGATCAAGGGTCAAGTCGTGGCCGACTTCATAGCTAAATTTACCACTCTGAGTGGCGAGATCGAGGACATAAGTTTGGATACCGCCCCTGTGGTTCCTCCAGCTCTTCCTCTTCTCAAGGGCGCAGAGTTAGAAGGGGGAGATAGTAGATGGACCCTTTTCATGGACGGGTCATCCAACTCGAAACGAGCCAGGGCAGGGATCATCCTGGTCGCACCCGACTCAACCACTATCTAGTACACAATCAGGCTCGGCTTCAAGGCCTCCAATAATGAAGTAAAGTACGAAGCTCTACTGGCTAGACTCAGACTAGCTACTAGCCTGAGAGTTTAGCTCCTCGATGTATGGTGCGACTCTCAGCTCATCATAAACCACATATCAATAGAGTACAAGGCCAAGGAAGCAAGGATGACAGCTTATTTGGTCGAGGCCTGGAAGTTGACGGGGAAGTTCAGAGACTGCGTCATCAACCAGATCCCAAGAACCGAAAACTCTTGGACCTACACGCTCGCAAAGTTGGCCTCAACTACTGAGGGAAAGATCCCAAAGATTGTCCCCGTGAAATTTTTGGATAGCCTGAGCATCGACCTAGCTGACTGAGCTGACCAGGAGATGGTCAATCCAGTGTAAGTAACTCCAAACTGGATGGATCCGATCATCAAGTACCTCACCACCAGTGAAGTCCCTCAAGATAGGTTAAAGGCTCGGCGTCTGAAGGTTAGAGTAGCGCGGTATGTGATTCTGTACGATACGTTGTACAAGAAAGGATACTCTTAGCCATACCTTAGATGTCTCCGTGGATTATGTGATCCGAGAAGTCCACGAAGGGATTTGTGGAAATCATTCCGGTAGTCGCGCCTTGGCTCATAAGATACTTCGTCAAGGATACTTTTAGCCGATGATCTGAGAAGATTCTAAGAACTTTGTCTAGAGGCGCGACAATTGTTAAAAAATTATTGCCGTGTCGAGGTAGGCCGCAGAAGAACTAACCCCCATGAATAGGCCGTGGCCGTTCGCCTAGTGGGGAATTGGCATTATCCGACCTCTACCTCCTAGAAAAGGGCAGACCAAGTTCGCAATTGTGGTAGTCGACTACTTTACCAAGTGGGCCAAGGCCAAACCAGTGGTGAAAATTATCGATCAAAAGGTAACAGACTTCATGTAGAAGAACATCATCTGTCAGTTCGGAATGTGCACCTTATCTCCAACAATGGGAGACAGTTCGATAACGATAGGTTCCGAGGCATGTGTCGGGTGCCCGACATTACCAACGCTTACTCTTCGCCTCATCACTTGCATTCCAATGGACAAGTGGAGGCTGTGAACAAGGTCATTAAGCATCATCTTAAGACGAAGTTGGAGAAAGCTAAGGGCAACTAGGCTGATGAGCTCCCGTTCGTTCTCTGGGCTTATAGGACCACAGCTCAGTCATCCACAAGGGAAACCCCCTTTTCATTGTCTTACGGCTCAAAGGCCATCATCCCAATTGAGATAGGACTCCCTACTGTGTGAGTAAGGAGGTATCAAGGAGAGCAGAATGCCGACCAGATCGCGATAAGCCTAGATCTACTTGAAGAATTGCGAGACATTGTCAAGCTCCGAGTCGCAGCTTGGCACCAAAAAATGGCTCGGTTCTACAACTCCAGGGTTAGGATGAGTCGATTTCAATGAGGAAATCTAGTCCTTCGCTGCATCTTTCAAAACAGTGTGGAGCCTGGCACAAGGACCCTCGGGCTGAACTGGGATGGACCCTATCGAGTGGTCAGCTCGGCTAAACTAGGGTCCTACCGTCTAGAGGACTTGGAAGGACATCCGTTGCCTCACCCCTGTAATGCTGAGCATTTAAAGATCTACTACCCCTAAGGGAGATAGCTTTGTATCATGTACAGATCGAATCTGCTAGCCGCTTCGGCTCTTAATGAGAGATTGCCTGCGCTTCTACTATTCTACTTAATTTATTATGTGGTCACTTCACTACACTACGAAGGGTCATCTCTTATGTGCAGATATGAACTCCTTCGACGAACCGATCCCTTAAAGAAGGGGTCGGCTCATCATTCGAAAACGGTATACAATCGTGTCGCGGGGGGTCATTTCTCAAGTGAAGAAATGGAACCCTTCGATGAACTGACCCCTTAAAGAAGAGGTCGGCTCGTCATTCAACAAATTCTACTAGCATTCTACTAACAACAAGATAAAGGTAAACACACACATTCAAAAGATTAGTTTTTTCTAATGTTTGATTACAAATTGTCATTACAAAAGGAGGGGAAATGAGAAGGATCAGCTCGAGGTCGAGTCAACTGGGGGCTTGGCATCAGGAGCTTTCTCAGCCTCGGCAATTGCTGGTAGGTCCACCTCCGCCTCTGGGTAATCCTCGGCATCCTCCATCACCAAGACATCGAAGTCCAACTCGGGATAAACACCTCAGACTTCGCGTAAGCATGCTTTGTAGCTGGCATTGTAAATCTTCTCCAACTCGTCATTTCGATCCTTGGAGGATTTGAAATCCTCCACAGCCATTATGGCCTAGGAAACAGCTAAAGCCTTGAGTTCCAAGTGTTGCTTAGCAAGACCCTCAGCAACCAGGGCTTCCAGCTAGGAGCGTTGCTTGGCGAGACCTTCAGCAGCCTCGAGCTCGGTAACCAACCGAGCATTGTCCACCCTTGAATCCTTCAAGTCAGACTCCGCCGAGTCAGCACGAGCCTACAGCTCATTGATCTCCCCTTGGAGCCCCAGCTCCCTTAGATGACCCTCTTCAAGTCGGACCTTTAGCTTATCAACTTCTTCAGCCGAGGCCTTCAGGCGTTCTTCCAACTCGACCTTCTCCCCTTCCAGCCAAGTCATCATCCTCAGCCTTTCTCTGATCTGGACGAGTGTTGGCAGCACTTGAGAAATCAAGGGTTAAGTCATCAGATCAATAGCCAAAAGACTACAAGTAAAATGACAGAGACTCAAAGACTTACCGTGTAACAGCACGATGCAAAGTCATTTATAACCGACTCGGGCAGTCGAGTCATGGTCCGGACCACAGTCGACTCGGGCATGTGCTTAGCTGCCCAGCTGTTCAACATCAATATCTGGTGGCCGATCACCAGCTCTTGTCCCACAGAAGGGACCGGACTCGCAGCTCCCTCGACAACACTGGCAGCCGAGGCCTGAGCCTTGGCCTCGGGAACATTAGAGTTGCCAACCAGTGCTTCGACTCCATGGGCCAAAATCGTATTCACCTCCGCAGCGGTGAACACAAGATTGGGGTTCTTCGCATCGGAGACTGAGTTGTGAGGCACCGCGGATTCTCCCACTACCTCCCTCATAATCCTAGGAGGCGGGGAAAGGAAGGCCTCGGAGACTGGGGCTGGTGTCGGTGTTGGTGCTGGTGCTGGCATTGGTGTTAGCGCTAGCGCTGGTGCTGGTGCCGGTGTCGCGGCCACCTCTGCCACTAACGGCTCGGCCACGATGGGCTCAACCACTGGAGTCTTCTTCTTCCGGGCTGTTATCTTGACCTGGGTCTCTAGCACCAACGCTAAAATGACGTTGAACGAGGGCCCCGCTTCTCCTCACCTCTTCCTCTTCGATCCTGCTGCCTCAGCCATTCCTGATCAATAAGAAGAGTTAGCATCATTCACTCAAGAAAAATAAGCAAAAGACAATGAAGTCACGAAATTTATCGAAGGTTGCGGGGAATTTACCCAAGGCTACGGGGAAAGGTGTGACTCTATAAAAATCGGACAACACGAGGTTGCCCAGAGTGATCAAACTATGCTAGATACGGTCCTCCTCTTTCTGTAGCTGAGCCCTGGCTATCTAAGCTCGGAGGGAGGAGGATAGTTCTGGCAAGCCCTTTAGATAATCTACAAACAAGATAAATAGAGGTTAGAATGAAGAATAAGCAAGGAAGAAAATAAAGCTCAAGCCTATGCAAATCTACTTGGGAGGGCAAACTTAGTGGGTACTCAGACCCGGAGGCATCCAATCTCTAACGCTGGAGCCTCCCATTCTGCTAAGGCCCAGAACCATTTTCCCCTCCAATCCTTATTGGAAGAAGGAAGCTCGGCGACGAGGCCCGAAGTATATTGAGCCTTGTCTGAAAAGTAGTACCAATATGGCTCGGCCCTATCATGCTTGGGCTGATACATTGCCAAGAACTCGTCCCGGGTCAACTCCTGACTCCTCTGCTTGTGCCAGAGAATGAAGGTAGATGCCAGGATGCACCACACGTTGGGGATAAGCTGACTCGAAGCCAGCCTCAGTTGCGCCATCAGCACGAACAAAAGGATGAAGTGGAAACTGGAGTCTGTATTGAAGTGTACAGATGAAGACTGCTACTTCCCCATCGGAGGGGGTCCCAGGTCCATCAAGGACAGAAGGGTCCCTGATGTGCATCGAGTCCGAGATCTGGAACTCAGTGCGAAGTTGAGCCATCTGTGACTCAACCAAGACTGAGCCCCCTGGAACCCCAGCTTCAGCTCAACCTCTCGAGGGCCCAGCCAGCCATCTCCTAGCAGGGTCTCAAGGTACTTTCTTCATCGCCTTAGCTTGGCCTCTAGTCTTAGCTCCGGTACTCTTCTTAGGCGGAGGGTACAGTGGGACAGCCTCGAGAGTACCTTTCGAGCCCCTTCGCTCGGAGTCTGTGCTCTCTGATTCGTTCTAGACCTCGTGAACTTCGTCCGAATTGCTCAACATTGTGAAAAAAGTGAAACAGTGGAAGACTCACAGTGTTGTGGGCGATTTACTCTGGCGAAAATTCTCTTTTCTGACAAGCTTGTCCAAGCAGAATCCTCTTTTTTAACTAGAAAAATCCCTTTTCCGACTGGTGAAACTCTTTTCCAGTAGCAGGACTCGGGGAGGAGAGCAGGAATTAGAAAAAGCTAGTGTATTTGAGTGCAGGAGAGATGAAATGAAAGGAACCTCAGGATTTTTATAGCCTGAGCCCACAACCTGCAATCATGATGGCCAACTATCGCCGAAGCTGAAACGGCTCGGATCCGAGCCCAGTCATACGCATGGCGATCCACGATACGTGCAACCAAACGTCACTTCGACCCATGCGTAGTCAGCAATCAATGTGCCGACGCCTCTTCGCATTGCCCTGACCTGTGTGCTATCAGCATTCAATGCGCCGACGTCTCTTCACATTTCCAGATTCACGTGGCATCCCCTGATTCACTTAGCCGAACCGTCTCAACATCCTTGGCCACGTGCATGATGCGCAGTGGCCAAAGCGGGAGAAGTGGCTATCTCCGTACAGAGCACGGGTCTCGAAGCCCATCAAGACGACGCTTCGTTTAGCCTCATCATTACAAGGAAACCAACGACTCGCCTCCCCAAGCCTTAGTTCATTTCTTCAAGCCTCAATTCACTTTCCCAAGTCTATTACTCTCTGAGTCCGAGCTCGGACTTAAAGATTAGGGGGTTCTATTATGGGTAAATCCAAACCGAGTCGCATTAAGATCAACTTTAGCACCAATGAGTAAGGCCTCGGATTGATAAGCCTTTGGCCCGAGGTGGGTTCTTTCAGAGTTATGACACTGACTAGAGACTCAGAATGAGTCATCGCACATTCTACGAGCCGGATCTCGGAGCTACAACAGCACGTCCGACCCGATTATGTCAACTCGGAATGCAGGAGAGCATCACCTACCCATCCAGTGTTCCTCCTAGCCGAGCCTCTCTACTTAACATATCGCTAATCCACTTATCCATGAGCTCGGGATGTCGAGTAAGATCTGAACCATGAGGTCGGCTCGGATGGGAACTTTGTCAGTGAAAAAAGTAACGCACAACTGGAGTAATGCTCATAGCACGATCTCCGGGTAACTGCCGACGACCATGCACACGTAGCCCTCGCGGGGTGGTGATGACTGTGCCGAAATTATTAGACACGTTCATCGCAACCCTCAGGTATAAATATGGATCATTTCTACAGATACAGGTATGCAAGATCTTGCACCCACACCCTACTTTACACCACTTAGGCCCTGTTTCCTTAGCCTGACTTAGGCATCGGAGGGTCCCCTGCTTGAGCTAGGGTCTCCTTTGATTGTTGCTTTACGCAGGACCAAGGTTCGCTCCGAGTACTCAAGGCTTGGAGAAGGGTGATCCAAATTTTAACATCAACACATTCCTAGCACACATAGATTAGAAGAAGCCCAGGAAAAATTTAACAAAATTCAGCATGATTCGACCCGTCGATAAATCTGTTCGATAGGTTAAAACTCCGCCATGGCTAATCATACAAGACTTCATGGAGAAATCCAAGGAGACGGGAAAAATTTATGCATTAATTGTAAAAGGGAAAGAAATCAAGCACATTAACATTCTCGAGAAACTAAAACCCTTGTTACATGAATTTAAAGAAATTTGACCCGATTACCTATCCGATGGACTGCCTTCCATGTAAGATATTCAGCACCAAATTGACCTTGTCCCAATGTCCATCTTACACAATCATACTCACTATCAAATGAGTTTGAAGGAGTGCGATATCTTGTAAGGAAAAGTGGCAGAATTGATTCGTAAAGGTCTAATCTGAGAAAGCATAAGCTCATGTGTTGTTCCAGCCTTATTAACTCCTAAGAAAGATGGAAGTTGGTGCATGTGTGTCGATAGCTGGATGATCAAGAAGATTACTATAATGTACAGGTTTTCCATACCCCAGCTAGATGATATATTGGATATGCTAGAGGGTGCAAAATGATTTTTTAAATTGGATTTGAGGAGCGGTTACCATCAGATCCGAATACGGTCGAGTGATGAGTGGAAGATAACTTTTAAGACCAATGAGAGATTGTATGAATGGTTGGTCATGCCATCTGTTCTTTCGAACGCGCCTAGTACATTCATGAGGTTGATGAACCAAGTACGGCTCATGGTGGTCTAGTTCGATGACATTTTGATATACAGGTAGAACGAAGTAAGTCATATGGAACATCTCAAACAAGTCCTTCAAGTACTAACCGAGAACAAGATGTATCTCAATCTTTAAAAATGTAATTTTTTTTACTGCTAGCCTATTGTTTTTGGGCTTTATCATAATGTCCATGGGCATCCAGGTGGATGATGAAAATATAAGAGCCATTAAAGAGTGGCCGGTTCCCACAAACATCTATGAAATGTGAATTTTTCATAGGTTGACATTCTATCATCGGTTCATGAATAATTTTAGAACCAGGGTGTCGCAACCTCCAGAGTATGAGTATGGTACCGGGCTGAATATAACATGTATTGTTTCAAATTTTACAAAATATTAAATGTACATGTCTGACTAATCCATATAATCCCTGGGATCCCGTCGATCAGCGCATGGTCTACATAGACCCGCCTGATAGCTATACATAGGAGAACTCCTCCTCGTTAAAGAAGTCCATCTCAGTGTATAGACTTCGCCATCACATGCATCTACAATAGAGTCTGGTTGGTGTTTTAAAACACCGTCCCAAAGTGGGAGTGAGTGATCAACTTAGTGGTACTATAAGGCAAATGTTAACATGTTATCAATTCAGTCAAGTAGTAATGATAAAACAGTACAACAATCATATCCTAAGTACTCTTGTTAATGCAAGGATGGTATGCTGTAATGATGCATGCACTCGCACGAAGCTCCCTCACAAGCGACTCCGTTAACCATTTGCGCATGTCAAACTCCCTAAACGTGCCCTTTATCGCCAAAGCACATGCAATATGGTGCATGGTCGTGTTAGCCAATTACTTAATTAGGCTTATTCATACAACAGATTTGAGAAGCTAAGGCACCTCCCTTTATATTACTAACCCCAAACGGAGATCCATCTAAGGTCGTCAATCCTAGTTAATCACATACGATAGACAAGTTGTAGGGCATCACCCCTAATGAAAGTAGTAGATAGGTAAATTCAAGTATTTATACTCAATGTCACTACGAGGAGGCTCGTCACTTCAACGTTAGCCGACAGCTCGAATACAGTGTCCTATACCACCATATTCAGCTCAAGAGTTTTGGGTTGCTCACTGGTCACTACGGGGAGGCTTATCACCCCAGCATAGGTCGACAGCTCGACCACGATATCCCATACTACCATGCCCGGCTCATGAGTCTTAGCGGATCGTGGTACCATGGTTGAATTGGATCTTTTCATTGGAAAGTGGTACCTTAGATTCAAGTAGGGATGTTCATACATGGTAAACACACAATAGGCCAATCGGTTTTATTACATAAGTTCAGTTGGTACGAGCGCACGCTGAATTAATCGACATGGATCGCATAAGCACTTCACGTGGCCTAATCACTGTCGACAATCATCATACGACCCGGATTCACCGAACATATCAAAGTGGCGAGACTAATTCGGCCACCCAAACAGTAATTGTTACCAATTGCCTAGACTACGTTATAGTCCTAATCTTACTCAGATGCATTAAACAGATATATGTAATAATCATGTAAGCATTTAACAGACATTCCCAATATGAATCTCATTCAAGCATTTCATCGAACACATTTCACATATTACCAAAGGTTGCATTTCATCCATAAACTGCATAATTGGAATTTAGGTTACTTGAAGGAAACTATACATATAAATAAGGTAATTGAGAATCATATCTCAATACCCATAATAATTACAATTCACCAACAATTTTCTCATTCAGACATTTTATCAAACACTTAGACTCCACATTACCACATACATAGACTAAATTAGTTACTACATATATTATGGCAAATCCTTTCACAAGGAGATTGCCATACACACAACAAACATGAATTCTAGGTTAATAGTCAGGGTAAGTACAAATCATAATTTCAAGTTCATTCAAACATTTCAACAAACACGTAGAATGCATATTTGTCCAACATAGTTCATACATGTATAACATATGGAAAACATCGTAACTAAGATCATATGGCAAAAATCAAGTCAAACATAAATCATTAGCTGACATTGAAAGCCTTGAAAACCATAACCTAAACGTTTATAGTCCGCACCTTCCGTCGGAATCATCGTTTCGAATGTGGTTCGAATCCTACGTTCCCGAATACCGAACAACAAGTACTTAAATCACGAAATAGGTTAGCTATTTCGTCGATTACTCTATTTGGATTCCTAAATCAAGATTAGGGTTAGGATTTCTTGCCCAAATCGTAATTGAAACAATTCGCGTAGCGATGGTGGGGAGGTGAATCAGCACGTGGAGTAGTGGGAGTGAATCCCGACAATGATCTTCCGAACTCTCTCTCTTCTCCTAGGGTTAGAGAAATTCGTATGGAATGAGAATGGGGTGGTTTAAGGATATTATATAGGCTCAGAACTGATGTCAAAATCCCCAGGGTCATGTTATACTTAGGTTATATCCAAAGGGTGTCTATTTCAGGTAAACGGGACACATCCAGAGGTCCATTATCTGTCTATGTTATAGAGTAAGTTTCCTGATAATAGATCTAGGCCAGGATGCGATTTTAGAGTGTTTGGATAGGGCGATTAACCGTGATGGACCTGTATCAGATCAACGGTCATTGTCACTCGATCAGGGCCATAAGTATAACGATATGTGCAGGAAAATTTTCCTGGTCCATGGGTGAAGTTCGGTCAGAAACTGACAGTCTGAAATCTTCAATTTATCTCGCAAGCTAACGGTCTAATTTACTTAAGTTCTGGTTCATTTTTTAAATATATTCGCGTTTCTCACACACTTCGCTCACGGCTCAAGTTGTGCGTTTCTGGATACTATTTGGGCTCGATTCCTACGATGGTTGTCAAGCCCAATAAGGCGGTTGTAACCCTATAGCATCGCGATCATCGGACTTTCGACGCACAGTCCAGGTCCGATACGGAGTTTCAATGTGCTCTCAAGAGCAACTGAGTTTTGGGATTTCCCTGAGGTTTTTAAGTAGTGTTGAGTCAGTGATTTTGACGGGTTTGGGTCTTGCCATTTGTATAGATAGTGGTTCAAGTTAATTTACTGATTAATTTAGTTTAATACTTAATTAATTTTCATCTAATTTCCACAGTTTACGGTCTTTAGGGATTTCTGCCTGAGGTGGTACTCGAGCCTTTGTACGGAATTTTTCGAGACGTTACACCCCAGTTCCCATTCTTCCCAGCTTCAATAAATGTTTAAGGTCAAATGTGATGCTTCTTATGTTGGAATTAGGAGTTTTGTTACAAGAGGACAGACCGGTAACCTTCTACAATGAGAAGCTCGGTGATGTACGTAAAAAGTGGTCGACGTATGAGCTCAAATTGTATGCAATGGTACAAGCAATGCGACATTGGTGACATTACTTGATTCAAAGGGAGTTCATTCTTTACACAGACCATCAACCTCTCAAATTCATAAATAGCCAAGCTAACGTGAATCGTGTACATGCTAGGTTAATTTCATTCTTACAGAAATTCACATTTGCACTAAAGCATAAGTCCGGGTAACAAAATAAGGTGGTTAATGCACTTAGCCGATGTGCAACCTTGTTACTCACCATGAGCAATAAGGTTGTCCGATTCAAATGCCTCAAAGACTTATATGCCGATAATGACAACTACAAGGGTGCGTGGATTAGATGCAAAGAATGTTGACCCAGCGATGTCCATATTCAAGATGGATTTCTTTTTAAGGAAAATCAATTGTGTATTCCACAAAGTTCATTGTGAGACCGCATCATCCAAGAGCTACCATGAAGGTGGCCTCAACAGAAATCAAGGGCAAGACAAGACAATAGTTCTCCTAGAAGAACGTTATTATTGACCATAGTTGAAACGAGATATAGGAAAGGCGATATAGTGGGTCATACGTGTCAGGCATCCAAGGACGGTCATAAAAAACTGGCCTATACACTCCATTACCTATCCCTAATTGCCCTTGTGAGGATTTATTTATAAACTTTGTGTGGACACATCGTGGTGTGGACTCAGTGTTTATCGTGGTTGATAGATTTTCCAAGATGACCCATATCTTACCATGCAAGAAAACTCTCAACGCTACGCATGTTGCAAATCTTTTTTCTGAGAAGTTGTTCGGCTACATGGGGTCCTAAAATCCATCACCTCAAATCGTGACACTAACTTCCTCAATCACTTTTGAAGGACTTTGTGACGATGATTTAATACTAAACTATAGTTCAGTAGTGTATATCATTTGCAAATTGATGCAAACCGAGGTAGTGAATCAGACACTTGGAAACCTTAAACAATGCATCTCAGGAGATAAACCCAAACAATGCGATTTGGTATTGGCTCAGGCAGAATTGCGTTCAATAACATGTTGAACCATTCCACCGTCAAGTCCCATTTGAAATTGTGTACGGACGAGTGCCTTGACATACTCTCGATTTGGTTTCTTTGCCCAAACTCTCAGGCATGAGCATTGTCGCAGAACATATGACAGATTGAATCATAAGTGTATATGCTTATGTTCAGGCCTAGTTAAAAGCATCCAATGACAAGTATAAGGAAAAGGCTGACACACATCGACGTTTGAAGGTATTTAATGTGAGCGACAACGTGATGGTTCATTCGCGTAAAGAAAGATTTCCGACCGAGAGAAGAAGATTAGACTAGTATTATTCTCCATAAGATCAATGACAATACTTATGTTGTTGATCTTTCTAAAGACATGAAGATCTCACACATGTTCAACATAGCAAACTTTTATGAGTATCATGAGCCAAATCTGGAGAATTACTTGAGGACGAGTTCTTTTGAAGTAAAAGGGACTAATGTAGAATGGGCTATGAATTCGTTCATGGCTAAGATGGACTTAAGAAAAGAAGTCAAGAAGGATCAACCACACTTAGTATAGTTCAACCGATCAACCTTTATAGTCAACAAGTCGAAATTCCGTCAGAAATTTCATATTACTTGCTGATTGATTTCTACAAGTTTAGACAGGTCGAAATATTGTTCACAAGTATATTTGACATGTTAAAATACTATTGGACAGGTGAACAGAATGGGTCGACAAGTTGAAAATCACATTATTTCTAATTTAAATTTCTAAATGCTTTTTTATTGTTTCGACAGGTTGACTCGATAAATCAACAACTGGTCGACGGGCGGTGGGAATTTACATATTTTTCTAATTTAATTAAAAAATTTTAATTACATTTTTTAGATTTATTTAGAATTGTTTAAAAGAGTTAAACTCATTTTTATAAGATTTATTTAATAAATCAATTCTTTAAAAAATTATTTTTATCGTTGATTAAAGAAAACTCCCATGAATTCAAGGTAATTATTGAACAAGGAAAACTTATCATGCCTTTCCTGCGTCACCTCTTCTTGCCACGTGTAAGAAAGAAAATCTGCTTATTGCGATTTAATTGTGCCACATCATTACACACTGCATTAGTGCTGATGCAGGAAAACATAATTTTCCTACTGATGGCAAGCAGAAGATCGTATTCTAATTCATGAGACACGTGCGCATGTTGTTATTGGCAGTTGTGGCACATGCAGCGTATGTACGCATCGTTATTAGCACATGTGGCACAAGTTTAGTAGTTCAAGATCAAATGTGGGACGTGAGGGATAGTTGATCTCAGTTGCGGCGTATTCGTACCTATTGCTTGTATGGCAAGCGTGATAAATGCTCCACGCGTGGTTACAAAAGTTAGCTGGTCTTTTATGTATTGGTGGCAGGCGAGTGAGGTCTGCAACTGCAAGACCCCGACATGCGCCCTTCTCACGGAAACGGATTGGCTGCTCCCCTGCCACCAGCCCGATGGCTGATGGTCGGTGCTTTGTGGGCCCACCATGATGTATGTGTTTCATCCACTCCGTTCATCCATTTTTACAGATCATTTTAGGGATTGATACATAAAATGAGAGAGATATAAATCTCACATGGATCACACCGAAGGAAAGAAAAAATAGTGATGGGATATCCACCATTAAAATCCTCATAAGGTCCACTGTACTGTTTATTTGACATCCAATCTGTTAATTAGGTCATACAGGCCCAGATGAAGGGAAAAAAAAACAAAATTAAGCTTTATCCAAAACTTTTACAGTCCCAAAAAATTTTTAATGGTCGACGCTCATTCAACATTGTTTCTTGTAATATGGTCCACTTGAAATTGGGATATACCTCATTTTTGGTATCATACCATAAAATGATCTGAAAATATAGATGGACCGCATGGATGAAACCCATACATCATGGTGGTGCCCACGGAGAACCCACCATCAACCATTGGCCGGTGGCAGGGTGTAGCCGATCCGTTTCCCCTCCTCACGCCTTACCTTTACACGCTGCACACGTACCAACCTAGCAAGCGTGTGGGACATGCTAGGTGTTGCATGAGGTGGCCCCACACATCCCCTTTGGCAAATTTTCTTTTCATTCTTTGTGTAAGAGTGGCAAGCCTGATGAGCTAACCACTCTGATTTTTGCACATGATAATGGTCACAAAGGAGTCACCGCATGCACGGCTCATATGTCCCAGGCAGTTGCCAGTTTGACACGTTGGCTACAGTGAAAGTGCTCGCGGAGAGACGGTGCCTGGGACTAGCAAGCTACTAAACTTTGGAGGGAACCGATTAGGTCAGACCCCGGACCCCACCTTGATGAATATATGCATTTTATATCTACTCTGTCCATCCGTTTTCCAATATCATTTCAGGCTATTATCCAAAAAATGAAGTAGGTCCAATTATCAAGTGGACCGTACCATGAAAAACAGTGATGATTGACCATTAATAAGCCATAAAAGTTTGGGATCAAGCCGATATTTGTTATTTTCAGTTCATGTACGCTTATGTGACCTTATCAACAGATTTGATGGCAAATAAACACTAAGGAAACATTAGGGTGCCCCCTAATAAGTTTTAAATGATAAGGAGTTCAATCAACACTCTTTCCTATGATATGGTATTCATGATAATAAGATCGGCTTCATTTTTTGGATAATGACGTAAAATTATCTGGAAAAACAAATGGATACAAAATACATATATCAAGGTGGGACCCCACAGTAAGGACCGTACCATATTGGGTGAGTACGAGGTCTCACCTTATCCGCTCCCAACTTTGGATGGGTATAAACATAAACGAGCTTGCTTGAGCCCACAGGCACTGATGAGGAAGGCAGGTCATGTACACGCCACACTTGTGCCATCACAACCCATTGGTTTCATAGTTGGATCTTTTGTCAGAAGGATACGGCTGTGCAGATGCTCTTGCTATTAATCAGATCGGTCCGACAGTCAGGTTAGGTGAGGTGTGGCTTACGAAACGAATGTAAATGTGAACATGGCTAGACTTTTCTTACCGGTCCAACTACTTTTAATATAGTGGCCCATCTGCTCAATGAACTAGATTTAATTTTGGGTGAGAACATCTGCAATATAAGACTTACCTGATTGATGGTTTGGATATTGTATTTGTCAGCCATATGAGCACTTGTGATGGATTCTACACGTACTTTTACACACGTGTGAGATTAGAAAAGCTCAATATTACCTTTTACTGGTAAAAATAGAATATATCAACAACTTGTCAGTGTGCCTATAGCTGTAAACGAGTACAACCGAGTAAAGCTTGGCACAGCTGGACTCGGCTCGGCCAGTACCTGACTCCAGCTCAAACTTAGTTTGGCTTGGTCCTCAAGCATGACTAGCCAGCTCGACTCGGTTCGGTCAGTAGCTCGGGTCAATTTGAGCCGAATTCAAGCTCGTGTGACATTTTCTCAAACACATGGAGTGTACCTTCAATTTCTCATAGTATGTAAAACAATAGCAACAGTTTACAAGTATTGCATTGAACACTCGGTAGGCAGCATCAAAATCAAGGTAAGAAGGTAGTTTTATCATGTAAATTTTTTTTTTTTTACTGATTTGTTTTGTATTCATACCTTCCTCGCCACTAGCCAATCCCTCGGAAAATGTATGCACCCGAAACAACACTTTGTTGAGTCATTTCATCAAACACTTGGTGAGCAACATTAAAATCAAAATAACTGAGTCACTGAACTGATTCGATCCAAGTTCGATTCGAGTTAAGGTTCGATACGAGTTGATTCGAGCTCCGACAAGCTCGAACTCAGCTTGAAATTTTTTCAAGCTCCAAAAATCAGCTCGACTTGGCTCAAACTCAGTTTCAAACCAAGTCGAATCAAGCTTTTTTCAAGTCGAGTCGAGCGAGTTAACCGAGCAAACTTGGTTCGTGTACAGCTCTACGTGTGCCGATAGATGATGACAAATTGTCGTGGAGTTATTAGAAAAGGACAGGATTGGGTACTAGTCCCACATGTACCAAGCTAGGAACAGATAAGGACTATGAGGGGCTAACGTAATGTATGGGTTTTATCCACACCGTACATCCATTTTTTTTCATTTCATTTTAAGGTACAAAGCCCAACAATGAAGCAGTTCCAATGCTCAATTGGACCGAATCTGATAATTGGACAATGATGTATGGGTTCTATCAATAATGTTTGCAGGATCGGTTTAAAATTGTTCTGGAAATTGACTGGAGACTCTATTTGCAGGATCGATTTAAAATTGAACTAGAAATTGACTGGAGACCCCACTTGCAGGATTGGTTTGAAACTGAGCTAGAAATAAACCATAGACTTGTTTGTAGGATCGATTTAAAACTGAGCTGAAAATTGACTAGATACTCTGTTTGCAAGATCGATTTGAAATTGAGCTGAAAATTGACTGGAGACCCTATTTGTAGGATCAGTTTGAAACTGAGCTGGAAATTGGTTGGAAGCATCAACTGCGAAGCTGTCCTGAAATTGACTGGGGATCCTGTTTGCAGGATCGGTTTAAAAATGATTAGAAATCCCGACTGTAGGATGTGATGGAAACTAATTGAAAGCCCTGACTGTGAGGCTGTTCTGGAATTGATAATTTGTGGCATTGACATTAGGTTCTTGCGGGAGGGTATTGAAAGAAGTGCCCCATGGTCAAAGGTTGCGCTGGCTAGTGTCGATGGTCATGTGTGGAGTTTGACGGTTGTGCTTAATTTGAACTGGAGGCTAGAAGGAGCCTGAGCTAATTATTGTTATTATTGAGCTGGACCAACTTGGTTGTTGGCTGTGTTGGCTTGCGCTTACATGAATTACCGAAATATGTCTTGCATTGCTTTTACGCCTTGTGCCAATTCTTGGATGCAGGCCATTAGCGCAATTTCTGCTTGTTGTAGCTATGCAGGCTGAGCTTCTGCGAGATCGAGAGCATGGAAGGGTTGAACATATTCCTCATGGTTATTCATTGCTACTTGTGATCTGGTGTGGATTATGCTGCAGTAAGGGAGCCTTTTTAAAGGACGCCTGACTCATAGAGGCGCTTTTTTTGTTCTTTCTAGTTTTTAGAATGAATGTTGATGTAGATATATATACAAATGCAAATGTGCGACAACTGGTATTCTTTAGGAATTCGTAAGATCTTATTTTTCAAGTTGAGTCATGACTAGTGTAGATAGTTCTTCCTTGGTGGAGTCGCCATTTTGTGGATGTTGAATGATGGATTTCCTGAGGGGATGGGATATAGACTCTCTTTTCCAATGGTTGCCTTGCTCAAGTGCTTTCGTTTGGGGGTAAAAGGATATTATATTCAACTAGAGTCATCATTAACCAATTATTACGATCTTATGATCGGTTAGACCCTGTAGAAACGCTTTGGATTGTGAACTCAAAGATCCTTAACCCTAAGATAACTCATAGGTTTATATTCCAAAGATTACGGGTAAGGGACTGCGGTTACGGAGGGGAAGGTATTAGGCACCCACTTTGTCCCATACCGATGTATGGTCTTTACTTGACAAGCTCTGACTAATTTCTAAAGAATATGATTAGTTCTCACACACAGATAATGTAATGCTCTGCAATGCCAATGGTGATTGATTGATCTAAATTTCTGATGGCCAGGATTTGATCATATCGGCAAGTTGCAAAGCATACGTTTGAAACGATCAAGTGTAGGGTGCACATTATATAGAAATGTGATGGGATGTTTGAATGTTTTATTGATTCTTATGATAAAATGACAACTAACTGGCTAAGACTTCTAGTGGACATACTCTGATTATATTGGCAAATGCCTCAGAGCATATGCCTTCCATTCAGATACGAGAAATGAAATGCACTATAATGCAGATGTATATATGGAGAAAATGGGTTAAGAATGGAATGAGTGTTGTGCGATGCTAATGATCTGTTTTAATGAAACTGATTGAAGGTTGAACGGTTGGATGAACGGTAGTGTTGCAAGACTAGATCGAGTGGCTCAGATTTGAACTTAGGTGGCTTAGGAGGCTTCAGCTCTAGCCAGGCTAGGCTAGACTAGGGTTGGATTCTCTCGCTCTCACTCTAATTCTCATAGGTGGAGGGATAGCTAGGTGGTTAAAGCCCTAAGGGATGAAGAGGCTTTGAAATGGGAGTGGATGAGTCCCTTCTTGATGTCTTGGATACTTGAAATGAGAAGGGGAGGGGGTTATTTATAGCCTTCAAACTTAGTTTTCTTGTAATTCCTGGTGATCCTAGGGGCAAAAGGTGGTTAAAGGATTAGGATTAGAGATTGCCACATGGCATCATCTCATGGGTTGGATGAGGCGGTATAAGTGTAATTTTAGGCATTGAGATAGGCATCGAAGTAAATACACATCAACCGCACACTTACGGTCTGAAGAAGGAAGATTCCACATACTTGAGAGACACCACCCCAAAGAGGGGGTTCCACTCCCTACTTTGGCAGGCGACCTCCTCCAAGTGTGTAGAGGCTCTGTTGTGAGGGCTGCTGCTTTGAGCTTTTGCATATTTCTTCGATTGGGCTTGGTTTTGGGCTTGGGTTCGTGCTTGGTTTTGGGCTTAACTATGTGAGTTGACTTGGTTGTTGGATTGGATAGATTGACTGGGTGAGATGACCCAACGAGTTGATTCACCGAGCTAACTTAAGGCTTTAGGGTTTTAGGTTTCTTAGGTTTACAGTTAGGCTAACTAGGTTTATTGGGTTGAATGGGTTGAGTTTAGGGTTTAAGATTGGGGTTCCTAAGATTTAGGCTTTTAGGGTTGAGGTTTAGGATTGGGGTTTGGTTAACCATCTATCAGTTCAAAGTCAATCAAATTATCAGCCTGGTGTGAGGTGTGTACAAACATATACCTCTTTTATTGATTGGATGTCATCTACAAATCTAATGTCTGGCTGATTTGGGAAACTGATGGCAACTATCCTTTCAACTTGACATTCTTGCTTTCATACATCTTTATGCACACTTTTTATTATTGTACGGGAGACCTTCTCGTATCTGGGGTTAAGGCCTCTACCTAATTCGAAAAAAGATGGACTCTTTACCATGTAAAATAGTTTTTCATTTGCAATAATAAATCTGACTGTCAACTCATTCACATGGTCATTGTTATATTTATAAGTGAATGAGGTATCTTGCAACAGATCCACCAAAGATTGGGTAAACAAAAGTGTATATGGGCTTGAGGTCTGGCTTCTCACATTTTATGATACTTCAGTAGGTGTTTCTTTAGAGTTCTGGTTGACCCGTCTATTTGTTTAGCATATTAAGTCTTGCAGAACTTGCATTGTATCTTTATAGTGTCATTATTTAGGGTTACTTCTTCAAAAATTTCCCACACTACTAATTTTTTTTCCCTTTTTACTGAACTCTGGATGTACTAATCTCAATGGGCACCTTTTCATCTTGTAGACATAATCTTTCATCTAAGATCATCAGCAAAATGACTAACAAGCCGCTGAGGGTATTGAGAATTTCCTCACTAGTCATCTACTAATTGAAAGATATTAAATCAGACTAGCATTATAATGCCTTAAAAGTATATACCAAACCTTAAATTAGTCATTCATCCAAGGTTGAATAGATTGTAATACTTTCATATTCTCATTTAAACGCCCACGTTGAAATTCCGGCAGCATCTCTCCCATATCTCTCCAAATAAGTTGATCCTTCATTTCATTCCCATGCCAAATATATAAGCAATGTGAAGATATTTAACATGAGAAATAAATAATAAGAAACATATTCAAAGAGAAATTGAGAAATGGAACGTAGAACAAGCATGGGCATTTAAACTGGTTATACGAAAGCATATTATCTATCTAACCTTGAACTGTCCAAAATAGGATAATTTGAGTGATTTCTATTATACTGAAAACATATTATATCTATGCATAGCCACATAGAAATCCTCAAATGAGCAACTAATTGTCTAATTTATAAAAATAAACCACATTAATCTAATTATCTAATACATAATAATAAGCTAAGTAATAAGTAATGTAATCCATAATCCACAAAAATAACCACTAATTATCTAATTCACAAAAATAAATGGCATTAGGCTAACTATCTAATAAACAATAATAAGCTAAGCAATAAGGGTAAGTTTAGGTTTAGGCATTTAGGGTTTGGGTTTAGGGTTTAGGGATTAGGTTTAAGGATTGGGTCTTGGGTTTAGGGTTTGAATTTAGGGTTTAGGATTTAGGTTTATGGTTTAGAGATTAGGTTTAGCCATTTATGGATTAGGTTTAGGGTTTAGGGTTTGGGTTTAGGGTTTAGGGTTTAAGTTTACGTTTTATGTTTTAGGTTTAGGGTTTAGGGTTTAGGTTTTGGGTTTAGGGTTTGGGTTTAGGTTTTAAGGTTTATGTTTAGGGTTGAGGATTTGAGTTTAGGATTTAGGGTTTAGAAATGGCTTAGCCTGAGCTAGCCCGGACGCACCACACCCAGCTCGGCTGCACCCAAGTGTGAGACCACACCCGAGTTCACATGTGTGCATGTGTGTGTGTGAGTATGCATCTCATTTATTTTGGTATCGTGGTCCTACCAGTCAAATTCTAGTGACCCACGACCCTCGGATAGTGTTTGCGGTCATCCTTGAGTTTGGTCACATAAACCCGAGTCAGATTGACCCGAGACTTTTGCCATTGCGACCGCATCATCGCTGCGGTTCCAACGTCGCATCTCGCACATAAATCCAATATGTAGATCAAAAGTTGTGTACATTTCATTATATGACCATTGATCATGTGGCCCACTTAAGTAGAATGCATGTGGACCACCATCTCTCTTGACACAAGTTCTAAGGTACACTACACATACACTACACAAAGATCCATAACTAACACCACCAACCACAAAAATCACTAAGAGGCCTAGTCTAACCTACAACTTTGTAAACTCCTCCCTATAGTAATAATAGATTCTCTTACAAACCCATTATGGTCTCTCTCTCTCTCTCTCTCTCTCTCTCTCTCTCTCTCTCCCCCCCCCCCCCTTATCTCTCCCTCCTCATTTCTAGATAGCAACCTTCCTCTATCAATCTTCAAATTCTCCAGCCCCTTCCAAGCTAGATCTCTCCCAATCTAACCCTTAAAAACCCATCACAAGCATTAAAACTTCTCCATTGGAGCTATAGAATCCAAGTGTGGAAGAAGGAGGATAAGCTTAGAGGTGGGTGCTTCATCAACATTCTTCATCTCTTATTCTTCTTTCCTTTCTTCTTTTCTTTCTTCTACATGCATGGAAGCATATAGGGCCCACCAATCCATGGTGGAGGCCCTACATGGCTCCTAAGATGAAGGCCAAGGGCCTAGATTCTTCATAATCCATTCCATGGTGGGCCATTTTCCATGGACCCACTATGATGATTTCCTCTTCATTCTTGCATCACATGGGCCACGTAGGCCTTTGCATGCATGTAGAGAAGGGAACCCTACCATCTAGCAACTTACTTTAATGTATCTTGGCTTGCATGTAAGTGTATGATATAGTGATGGTGTGGATTTGTGTGTGGGTGGCCCATTAGTGGCAGGACCTCCCACCTATGACCGATCTTCCTCCTTCTCTCCCTTATTTTCCTTATCTTCTTCTATATATTCTCTGATGATGTGTGGCCCACCAAAGTAGGTCAGCAACATCCTAGGCCCCCAGCAAGATGGGATGTCCAAGCCTACCTTGATTAGACGTCCAGGCCCAATCATGCATGCATGGTTTGGATGGCCTCTAAAATGGATTTTTATGGAGGTTTGAGAGTTCTGATGGGTCTGAAATTATGTGAACATATCAGGGTAGACCCCACATGAGGAATCAGGGCTATAGACCCCTTGATTTATTTGCATGGGCTGAAATATGGACAGCCTATGTTGTTGTCCAGATTTCATGCCCAGTTAGAGCATGTGTTTTGAGTTACTGTTTAGACCTATTTGTAGGCCTTTTTATCCCAAATTTCTTTAGGATTTTTGTAGTGTGTGGACCCCACTTTAATGTGGTATGGGGCCCACACCCTACCTCCCATGTTTGAGGCCCATGGGTTGGGCCAAAAATGGCTAACTGTCCAGAAATTTCTGGACAATTCAGCAATACAGTATGGAGAAAAATAGTATATTCACCTGACTTTTGGGAAGAAGTGGGCCACTATAGTAGACCCTACTTATTGTCTAGATGTAGGGCCACCTTTTTCCCTAATTTTTCAAGGGTTTGGGTGGGTCCAGGCCCACTCTATGTGGTCCCAAATATAGGGATAGATGCAATTCCAACAACAATCCACCCTGGACAGGTTGGAATTCTAAAATTTATTAAAATACTTTTGGGTGTCTAAAAAATATAAAAATTTACAAAGAGGTGGAACAATCATGGTAGTACTCACCTACAAAATTTTGGGGCTAATGGACCCCTTTACACACCATGGTGGTGGCTGGACCGGCCCACTATAATATGGTGTCCAGATCAGTCTGATTTTCATGACAGATTGATTTCTTTAATTGAATTAAAATATTTATAGATGTTCAAAAAATCTAAAATTCAGTGGAGGTATGGTCTACTCATGGTAGGAATCACCTAAAAATTTTAGGGTCAATGGATGCCCGTGTACACCGTGGCAAGGGCCGAACTGGCCCACCACGTTGGGACGTCCAGGTCAGTCTGATTTTCTAGACAGACTGTTTTCTAAAAATAAATTAAAATACTTCTAGTTATCTAAAAATTATGAAATTTTGTGGAGGTGTGGCCTACCTATGGAAGGACTATTCTGAAAATTTTTAGAGCTATCGGGCCCCTGTACCCCACTGTGGTGTAGCCTACAATTAGGATTAGTTTTGGGCCAAATACCCAGGCCCGTAGGATTTCCCACCATGGGATGCCCCTACCTCAGGCTGTTGGGCCTGCATTCCAATGGCATGGCCTACTTGAAGTAAGTATTGTATATCTTCCTTCTTATCTAGTGGGACCCACAGTGATGTGTGTGCACCATCAGGGATTAAATATACTATAAAATAATTTTACTGTTAGATTCCAACCAACCCAAGAAAATGGGTGGGCTGGAATTTGGTAATGGGCCTAATATTGCTACCCATAAGAGTTTATTCTAGTGCAGCATGGCCCACCAGATTTGAGGATGGATTAGTCAGTTATCTTACCATTTTAATTTTATTTTTGGGCTTAATTAGTGATGATTAAAGGCCCATTCCAATTGGATTCTTCTTGGGCTAGTCTTCTAGTTAATTAGTGGGCCTTATAGCCTTGGTTGGGCTGGAACTTTTGATAGGCCCGTTGGACCCTTGGGTTCTATATTTACCATGCCATTGTGATGGATCTTATGGGCCAAATACTCAAGTAGTTGGGCCCTTGCTTGCCCACTATAATAAATCCATACTTAGGCCGAGATGTGAGGCCCAACTTACTTGTGTTAAATATAAGGATTTTCCATATGTTGGGATAATGGGCTGCCCATTAGGCCCACCACAATAAGTGAACCCATGACTATTATGGTTGGGCCCTAACCTTGCTTAAAGGTCCACCAGGTTGCCTATGTATTGGGTTTAGTGTATGGCCCACTAGGCCATGGATTGATTTGGGCCTTGGAGTTTTCTTTACAAACATAGCAAGCTACCTTTTTGGGACCCAGTTAAGGTTCGACGTCTTCCTCGGTAGCCCTAAGGTAGGCCCATAAGGACCTGATAGGTGGTTGAAGGCCCACCTTGGACCTTATTAGGCTCGTTTCCTCCTTGAGGTTTTAGGACTTCCCTAGCTTGTGGGTCATCCCAAATTGTTAGGCCCCCACTAAGAGAACTTCATTTCTCCTTAGAGTACTTGTCCATAGATCTTGTCCTTGTCCCTTCTTAGGAAGGAGGAATACATTTTATAGGTAGCACACTTACATCATTGTGACCCATATGCATCTTCTATATGAATTGATTGCATTGAATGGTGGTCATTGAGGGACGGAGTTTCTCCCCTTGTGTACGTTGAGTGCCTGAAGCTTACGCATGATCTATATGTGTGACTCATGCATTGGCATCGCATTTCATGATGATACCGCCCTTGCTTTATAAGGGCCTTGCCTCCACAGGGACATTCGTGGATGGCCGTATGTGTGGACACAGAAAATATTACTTGAGCATACCGGGTGCATCAGATGCCCATGGGTGAAAATTTCAAAACTTCCATGGTACCAAGGATCTACTCCAACGCCATGACCGAGTGGAAACTATGAGCGCACGAGGGCCTTATACCGTAAGGCCGCGACTCTCACTATCGTGTAATCGGTTGGATAGGGGTGTGGCCTTATCTGCCTGGTATGAGGAGACGTTGCTAGGCTGAGTCTGACTAGCTCATAAATAGGTCCGCTACCTTCAGGCCTTGCTGGTGATTGGCTGTCCACAGGTGGGTAGTGAGGTCTCTTATGCTCGTTTGACTGTGTGGGGTCTGTAGAGAGGCAGTCATTTAATAGTGTAATGGACCCCGATGATTTTCTTATGATTGGAAATGTACTTGATATGTGGTTTTGATATGAGCACTAGCATTATTTGCATCGCATTAGCATTGGCTGTGTAAGCCCCTTCATGCATTGCCTTGGTATGACGTCTAGTACTCATTGCATCGTATTCATGATAAGCCTTAGTAAGGCTAGTGATATTCTCTTGAGCATGTTTCTTTCCCTGTACCTCCTGCTATTCTTCTGTGCACCTTTATCACACACTTACACCACCCTCTAAGCTTCTATAAGCTTATGAACGATTGATGCGTACAGGAGACCCTAAGCAGGCGTCGTAGTAGCAGAGCGTGGAGTAGAGCTGAGCTTGAGGACTCCAATGTTGCTGATTTCTCTCTCTGTTCTTATTACCTTTGTATGTCCTTTTGGACCTGATGTAAGCTTATAAAAGTTCAAGTTCTTAATGGATTTTGTGATGTGTATCCTTTGTTATTTTCAGATGTACTTGTTATGATCTTGGGTATGCTCGCATCGAAAATGATTATACTATTATGGAAATCCTCCTTGTACGATCTCTAGATCGGAACCTGCCTCAGGAGACGAGAATGGGGTACTACGGAGGCTATTACAGCCAGAACTGGCCATCGGATTCCTTGTAAGTCTGGTTACCGAGTCTGGTGCGTGACAGGAGTTGGTATTAGAGTAAGGCAAGTAATTCTAGAATAATTCAGGATGACATCGCATGTCTGTTCAGAGCATAGGACAAGTAGTGTCCTGAAACCTTTCCTTTCGCTCCATATTAAGCCTATAATTGTCTTAATTCTTCTCGTCTTTGTTGTTTTGTAGATGATGCTACCTAGGCGTGACACCCGAGGTCGTAACACCTGTGGTCGGGGTGCCCGTGGATGAGGCACCTGAGATACCAGTCCTACTCGAGCACATCCTACTCCTGTTGTTGAGGATCCGATTCCAGAGGTCCCGATCCAACCTGTTCCTCTAGTCGAGCCTGTAGTGCCCACTTCTTCAGTAGCTCCAGTTCCCCCGTCGATCTTGAAATGGCCAAGCTATATGTCCTAGAGGGGGGGTGAATAGGACTATGCCAAATTAAAAATAAATACAGCGGAATATGAAACAAGGAATAGATAGCACTATACACCAATCACAGTATAGGAATGGAAAGCAACCTAATATAGAGAAATATAAATAAAAATTGTTCTAAGGACAACCTTACACCAAAAACCAAAGTTTATGGTAGGACAACCTTATTTCTAGAACAAATAGAGAAACTGAAGCTCAACGTAATAATAAAGAGATAGCAAAAATATAATGCTGAAATGTAAATCTAAATTATTACAACATTCCCCACTGTGCTTGAAATAAAATTATTACAACATTCACATTCACACACACATTCCACAATTCTAAATGATAAAAGATAGGAAATATAAATCACACATCCACAACACAAAGAATTATAGTGGTTCGCCTGTATGTTCACCAACTGTTTAACAACAGCCACACAGAATGCTACTCCACTCCTAATATCCTCACACAGGGGATATTAGTGTTCACTATCAAATAGGTTTTCATAGGTTCACCCAAAACCTTCACAATTGTGTCTTTTTCAAAGGGCTTACACAATTTAAAAACCCTCACTTCTGAGTTTTCTGGCTCTCCTCAGATAACCAACAACTTTGAGATTTTTCTGGCTTAACCTCAAATAAAACTAAACAATGTAAATTACACAAATTGTAAAATACCTGATTTTCTCCTTCGTTGTAGCAGCCCAAAAAAACCAAGTCAGAGTAGAGATTTGAATGTCAAAGTTCAATGTCTAATACTCACTTTATAATGGTTCTAGGTTCTAATAGATTTTAAATTAAAACAAAAGGGCTAGCTCTAATTGATTTTGATTCCATAAAAAGGAAAACAAAAATTCCTCTTTTCAGATTAGATTGGAATGCAAGAAACAAAATCAATTAACAAAGCTAAAGAAAGAGAATATTAAATATGCACACTTAGCTTAAATGGAGCACCGACTTATCTCTCAGAAGACCGAATTAAATTAACTTGAATTGCCTTTTTTCGATTTTATAATTCTGAGATTCGTGCTCTATTTATAGGTGAGCAAATCACACCTTCGACTGGTCTAAGGACCTCTACGACTGGTCGTAGAACCAACAGATACTTGAAAATTTTGGGCGCGATAAGATTGGCAGTTTTACGACTAGTCGTAGGTGGTCTACGACTGGTCGTAGGTTCACACGACTAGTCGAAGCAAGTCGATTTTGAGCGCTTTACATTGAGTCGTAGCTCTATGATAGGTCGAAGATGCAGTCGACACTGTACCTACGACTGGTCGAATAGTCCCCAGGACTAGTCGAAGCTTAATAGAAAATTTCTAATTTTTGTAACAAACTTACAACTGATCCAGGAAATGTTTAGACAGGTCGAAGCAGTGCTAGAATAGACCAAACTCACTTATATAAAACATATGAATTATGTATCCAAAATGGCCTACTCTAAAGGTCAACCAAAGGTCAGTCATACCTCAATAGTGAAGTAAGGATATTGAACATAGGAGACAAGTGACCTTTGAAAGTAGCAAAGCTTGAAGTCTTGATGGAGTTCAAACTTGAAACCTTCTTGAGATCTTGAGGTTGAACTTGAAAGCTTCTTGAGATCTTGAGGTAGAACTTGAAAGCATCTTGAGATTCTTGACTTGTGAACAGTGCTTGTCAACCTAAGTTGATCTTGAGTAGAGCATTGTTCTTCACAGATGCAAACTTCATAATAGTGTCTTTGGCACCACAAATTTGACAACACAAAGGGCTATAAATTATGGCACTTATAGATCCCCCCCTCGGCTTACTATTCCAGTTACTGAGGCTCCTACCTCGTCGGTCGCACCCATGCCTCTGCGTGAGGTGAGTGTCATCCCTACTTTTTCGACAGTACCTATAGGAGCCAAGCATTTCCACCAGTTAATGCAGCTTGTTGCCACTGTATTGCAGACCCGTCAGCCTGCTACCACTGAGGTTTCTGTGCAGTCTGACCTACCGCGTGCTAGTGCGATAGCTCAAGAGTTCCGGTAGCATGATCCCCCGAAGTTTAGTGGTGATCCTGACCCTTATACTGTCGAGGCTTAGTGCACTGAGGTTGCGAGGATTTTTGACACATTTAGTGTCCTACGGATCAGAGATATCCTTTGTGACCTATCTTCTTTAGGGTGAGGCCCGTCACTAGTGGTCATCCATATCTAGGATGGTCGGGCCTCACTTCGTTTGGACATGGGAGGAGTTCGTGGTCCGTTTCGAATAGAAATTCTTCCCCAAGTATGTTCAGATCCAGCGGGCTATCGAGTTTGATACCCTGGTTCAGGGAGATTTGACCGTATCTTAGTATGAGTCCCGTTTCCTGGCCTTGTCTAGATTTGCTCCTCATCTCACCAGCAATGAGAAGATGAGGGCCCATCATTTTGTGACTAGTTTACGTCATGTCCTTCACAACCGTGTGGTAGGGCATTATTTGGAGACATTCGACCAAGTCGTTCATCGGGCACTGGTTTATGAGGAGGACTAGGCTATAACCCAGAGGTCGAGAGCAGAGTTCGAGTGAAGACCGAAAGAGGAGGGCACCAGCTGGCAGTTCCATGCAACACCGTCAGTAGAGATAGAGGGGCAGATCAGGGTTTCAGCAGCCCACGACTCAGTCAGTAGCTTCTTTATCATCATCAGCACCACCAGTCGCTTCATCTTCCGGCCCCTTTTTCGGTGTTTACTTCGGTTGTAGACAGGCCGGGCATCAGAGGCGCGAGTGCTCTCTCCCTATTCAGTAGCAAAGGCCACCGTAGTTGCCCCCTCCTCGTCCTCCTCAACAGCAACAGCAGAGAGCACAACTTCCACCCGTCGCTCCTAGGGCTCCTCCTCAGTAGCAGAGGTAACCAGGCAGACCTCCTCAGCAGAGACAGCAGCAGCCGCAACACAAGTAGAGGGGATATCCGTATGTCCGGTCCTTAGGTCCAGTATATATAGCAGCCCAACAGGCACAGACTTAGGACCCTCAGTCGTCCGGGTTGCTTCCCCTACCAGCTCAGGGCTGCTTTTATTCTGCACAGTAGGCCCCATGCCAGGACCTACAGTCATCAACTGGTGGAGTCGTTGAGGGTATTCTTCTTGTTTCTGCTTGTCTTGCTCATGTTTTGTTTGATTCTGGTGCTTCCCATTCTTTTATGGCCGAGCAGTTTTGCCGATCGATTAGTATTTCGTCAGAGTCTATGTCTGAGGCCTTGACAGTCTCTACTCCCATAGGGAAGTCTGTTGTGTTAACCCGTCGCTGCCCTTCTTGCCCGGTGTTAGTAGGCGAGATGTTCCTTCGTGCCGATCTGTTCGTGATGCTGATGTTGGGCTTTGATGTTATTCTGGGTATGAACTGGTTTGCAGAGTATGGTGCCTTCTTGGACTATGCCATGAGGACAGTCATGTTTCATATCCCAGGCTTGCCAGTATTCCAGTTCATCGCCAAGCCTAGAGGAGAGCCATTATCTAGTTTCTTGGCTTTGGTCGTTGAGGATTCTATGATAGAGAGTTTTGAGCAAATGCCAGTTGTTTGTGAGTACCTGGATGTGTTTCAGGAGATCCCGAGTTTACCTCTGCATCAGCAGGTAGAGTTCCAAATTGATTTAGTGCCTAGTACCACGCCTATCTCGAAGGCCCCCTACCGGATAACACCGTCGGAGTTGAGGGAACTGCAGGAGTAGTTGGATGAGCTCCGAGAGTTAGGTTTCATTTGTGCTAGCAATTTACCTTGAGGAACCCCGTTATTATTTGTAACGAAGAAGGATGGTTGGTTGTGGCTCTATATGGACTATCGCGAGCTCAACAGAGTCACCATCAAGAACTGATACTCGCTTCCCCATATTGATGATCTGTTCGACCAGTTGCAGGGTGCACAGTATTTTTCCAAGATAGACTTATGTTCCAGTTACCATCAAATTCGGGTCCGAGAAGAGGACATTCCGAAGACGGCTTTCCGGACTTGTTATGGTCACTTCGAGTTCTTGGTCATGTTGTTTGGACTGACCAATGCGCCCGCCGTATTCATGCAGCTGATGAACGAGGTTTTTCGACCGTTCCTCAATCAGTTCGTAGTAGTAATCATTGATGATATTCTTGTATATTCGAGGACCCGAGAGGACCATGCTAAGCACTTGCAAATTATGTTGAAGACCCTCTGTTCCCACCAGCTATATACGAAGCTGGAGAAGTGCGAGTTTTGGCAGAAGGAGATGAATTTCCTCGGTCATATTGTGACGAGGGAGGGTGTCGCCGTGGACCCCTCGAAGGTTGATGCAGTGCATCAGTGGGGCCAGCCCACGAGCGCGTCTGAGATCCATAGCTTCCTTAGTCTAGCGGGGTATTATCGACGGTTTATCGAGGGTTTCTCCCGTATTGCAGCACTGCTGACTCGGTTTACGTGGAAGGGCGTCGAGTTTTTCTGGAGTGACACCTGCGAGGAGGCATTCACGGAGTTGA
This sequence comes from Magnolia sinica, assembly GCF_029962835.1. Taxonomy (NCBI): domain Eukaryota; kingdom Viridiplantae; phylum Streptophyta; class Magnoliopsida; order Magnoliales; family Magnoliaceae; genus Magnolia; species Magnolia sinica. The sequence goes on along the minus strand of NC_080574.1, from coordinate 100,328,635 downwards.
AGGACAGCCTCATGTCTGCTCCTGTTCTCACTCTTCCTGATGGGAGTGAGGGTTTTGTTGTTTTCACCGATGCCTCTAGAATTGGCTTGGGTGCTATACTGATGCAACACGGGAAGCCAGTGGTGTATGCCTCGCGCCAGCTCAAGGTCCATGAGCTGAACTACCCCACTCATGATTTGGAGCTTATAGCAGTTGTCTTCGCACTGAAGGTGTGGAGGCATTATCTATATGGGGTCAAGTTCGAGCTCTTCTCGGATCATAAGAGCTTGAAGTATCTATTTTCATAGTCTGAGTTGAACCTGTGTCAGAGGCAATGGATGGAGCTGTTGAAGGACTATGATTTTGACCTTCAGTACCACTTGGGCAAGGCAAATGTGGTGGTGGATGCGTTCAGTCGTCAGCCACGAGGCCTGGTGGCACAAATGATGGTGTGTCAGTGGCAAATGCTTGAGGATGTTTAAGAGTATGACTTCGAGTTCGGTCTGCAATCTTTTATTGTTCAGCTTTCGAGCTTGTCGATTCAACCCTCTTTGGTGGCTAGGGTGATCGAGGCTCAGCAGACGGACGAGTCACTTCAGGAGTACCGAGTAAAGGCCGCATCCGTGGAGCAGTCAGACTGATAGATTGGTTCCGATGGTGGATTACGCTTCATAGGCTGATTTTGTGTCCTAGACGTGCTAGAGTTACGTCATGATCTGATGACCGAGGCACACCGATCAAGACTTACTATTTACCCGGGCTCCACGAAGATGTATCGTGATATGAGGAGGCAGTATTTTTAGTAGGAGATGAAGTGCCAGATTGCTAGTTTTGTAGCCAAGTGTGACACATGCCAACGTGTCAAGGCCGATCATCAGAGACCCCCCGGAACCTTGCAGCCATTGAGCATTCCAGAGTGGAAGTGGGAGCACGTATCGATGGACTTCATTGCAGGGTTGCCGAGGACTCAGCGCTATCACGATACCATCTGGGTTATCATCGATCGTCTGATGAAGTCGGCTCATTTCATTCCAGTACATGCTTCCTGGTCTATGGACTGGTTGGCAAGGATATTTATTGAGGAGATTGTGAGACCGCATGGCGTCTCAATTTCGATCATTTTATACAGAGACTGCAAATTTACGTCTCAGTTTTGGAGGAGTTTTCAGCAGGTATTGGGGTCACTTTGCATCTCAGCACCGCTTATCATCCGCAGACGTATGGGCAGACCCAAAGGGTCAACCAGATCCTTGAGGATATGCTAAGGGCTTGTTTGATCGACTTTGCGGGCAGTTGGGATGATCATATGCGCCTCACCGAGTTTACGTACAACAACAGCTATCAGGCAACTATCGACATCGCTCCTTTTGAGGAACTTTATGGTAGACCGTGTAAATCTCCTAGTTGTTAGACCGAGGTAGGAGAGCGTCATCTCTTAGGTCCTGAGCTTGTACAGTGGATGTCAGAGGCTATTGATGTTATCAGGCAGAGGATGCGCACAGCTCAGAGCCAGCAGAAGAGTTTTTCTAATCATCGATGTCAACCCCTCGAGTTCACAGTCAAGAACATGGTATATCTCAAGGTCTCACCTATGAAGGGCGTGGTTCACTTTGGTGTGAAGGGCAAGCTCGCCTCGAGGTTTATTGGACCTTTTGAGATTACCGAGCGCGTAGGCGCTATGGCTTATAGGCTTGCCTTACCTCCTGAGTTATCCGCGATCCACGACGTGTTTCATGTTTCTATGTTGCGAAAGTGTGGGTCAAACACTATTCCTGTGATTGATTGGCAGCCACTTGAGGTCCGTGAGGATACTTCCTATATTGAGGAGCTGATTCGTATTCTTGATCGGAAGTAGCAGGTCCTCATGACCAAGGTCATTCCCTTAGTGAAGGTTCAATGGGGTCATCATTCGGAGGCCGGGCGTCTTGAGAATGCGAGGCCAAGATTAGAGAGCATTATCCTCATTTATTCAATGATTGATTGCTTGTATTACTTGTATTGCTTTATCTTGTGATTGATGATTGAGATATATGTAACGATGTTTATGCATTTTGTTGTTCTGATTTTATCAATTTTGAGGATGAAATTTCTTTGTTAGTGGAAAGGATTGTGAGACCCGACCCAAGTTCGCATGTGTGCATGTGTGTGTGTGAGTATGCATCTTATTTATTTTGGTCCCGTAGTCCTACCAGTCAAATTCCGGCGACCAGCGACTCTTGGATAGTGTTTGCGGTCATCCTTGAGTTCAGTCACATAGACCCAACTCAGATTGACCCGAGACCTATGTCATTGCGACCGCATCGTCACCGTGGTTCTAACGCCGCATATCACGCATAAATTCGATATGTAGATCAAAAGTTATATACATTTCATTATATGACCATTGATCATGTGGCCCACTTAGGTGGAATGCATGTAGACCACCATCTCCCTTGGCACAAGTTCCAAGGTACACTACCCACACACTACACAAAGATCCATAACTAACACCACCAAGAGGCCTAGTCTAACCTACAACTTTGTAAACTCCTCCCTATGGTAATGATGGATTCTCTTACAAACCCATCATGGTCTCTCTCTCTCTCTCTCTCTCTCTCTCTCTCTCTCTCCTTATCTCTCTCTCCTCATTTCTAGCTAGCAACCTTCCTCCAAAAATTTCTAAATTCTCCAGCCCCTTCTAAGCTAGATCTCTCCCAATCTAACCCTCAAAAACCCATCCCAACCATTAAAACTTCACCATTGGAGCTATAGAACCCAAGTGTGGAAGAAGGAGGATAAGTTTCGAGGTGGGTGCTTCATCAACATTCTTCATCTCTTCTTCTTCTTCCCTTTCTTCTCTTCTTTCTTCTACATTCATGGAAGCATGTAGGGCCCATCAATCTATGGTGGAGGCCCTACATGGCTCCTAGGATGAAGGCCAAGGGCCTAGATCCTTCACAATCCATTCCATGGTGGGCCATTTTCTTTGGACCCACTATAATGATTTCCTCTTAATTTTTGCATCACATGGGCCACCTAGGCCTTTGTATGCATGTAAGGAATGGATTCCTACCATCCAACAACTTATTTTGATGTATCTTGACCTGCATGTAAGTGTATGATATAGTGATGGTGTGGATTTGTGTGTGGGTGGCCCATTAGTGGCGGGACCTCCCACTTATGGCCGATCTTGCTCCTTCTCTCCCTTGTTTCCCTTATCTTCTTATGTATATTCTATGATGATGTGTGGCTCACCAAAGTAGGTCAGCAACATCCTAGGCCCCCAGCAAGATGGGACGTCTAAGCCCACCTTGATTGGACGTCTAGGCCCAATAATGCATGCATGGTTTGGATGGCCTCTAAAATGAATTTTTATGGAGGCTTGAGAGCTCTGATGGGTATGAAATTTTGTGAACCTATCAAGATGGACCTCACATGAGGAATCAAGGTTATGGACCCCTTGATTTATTTGCATGGGCTGAAATATGGACAGCCTATGTTGTTGTCAAGATTTCATGCCCAGTTGGAGCATGTGTTTTGAGTTACTGTTTAGACCTATTTGTAGGCTTTTTATCCCAAATTTCTTTACAGATTTTGTAGTGTGTGGACTCCACTTTGATTTGGTATGGGGCCCACACCATACCTCCAATGTTTGAGGCCCATGGGTTGGGCCAAAGATTGCTAACTGTCCAGAAATTTCTGGACAGTTCAGCAATACAATATGGAGAAAAACACTATATTCACTTCACTTTTTGGAAGAAGTGGGCCACTCCAGCGAGCGTCACTTATTGTCCAGATGTAGGGCCACCTTTTCTCCAAATTTTCCAAGGGTTTGGGTGGGTCTAGGCCCACTCCATGTGGTCCTAAATATAGGGAAAGATGCAATTCCAGCAACAATCCACCCTGGACAGGTTAGAATTCTAAAATTTATTAAAATACTTTTGGGTATTTAAAAATTATTAAAACTTGTAAGGAGGTGGAAAAATCATGGTAGGACCTACCTAAAAAATTTTGGGACCAATGGACGCCTGTACATACCATGGTGGTGGCTGGACCGACCTACTATAATATGGTGTCTAGATCAGTCCGATTTTCAAGAAAGATTGATTTCTTTAAATGAATTAAAATATTTTTAGATGTCTAAAAATTTTGAAATTTTTTGGAGGTATGGTTCACTCTTGGTACGACCTACTTAAAAAATTTCAGGGCCAATGGACCCCTGTGCACACTATAGCAAGGGCCGGACTGGCCCACCACGTTGGGATGTCCAGGTCAGTCCGATTTCCTGGACGGACTTTTTTCTAAAAATAAATTAAAACACTTCTAGTTATCTAAAAATTGTGAAATTTTGTGGCAGTGTGGCGCAACCATGGAAGGACCAACCTACAAATATTTATGGCCATCAGGCCCCTATACCGACCGTGGTGTGGCCTACAATTATGATCAGTTTTGGGCTAAATACCCAGGCCCATAGGATTTCCCACCATGGGACGCCCCTACCTTGGGCTGCTGGGCCTGCATTCCAACGGCATGGCCTACTTGAAGTAAGTGTTTTATATCCCCCTTCTTATCTAGGGGGACCCACAGTGATGTGTGTGGGCCATTAGGAATTAAATATACTGTAAAATAATTTTATTGTTGGATTCCAACCAACCCAAGAAAATGGGTGGGCTGGAATTTGGTAATGGGCCTAATATTCTACCCATAAGAGTTTATTCTGGTGCAGCATGTCCCACCAGATTTGAGGATGGATTTGTCAGTTATCTTACCATTTTAATTTTATTTTTGGGCTTAATTAGTGCATGATTAAAAGCTAATTCTAATTGGATTCTTCTTGGGCTAGTCTTCTAGTTAATTAGTGGGCCTTATAGCCTTGGTTGGGCTGAAACTTTTGATAGGCCTGTTGGACCCTTGGGTCTTATATTTACTATGCCATTATGATGGGTCTTATGGGCCAAATACTTAAGTAGTTGGCCCCTTGCTTGCCCACTATAATAAATCCATACTTGGGCCGAGATGTGAGGCCCAACTTACTTGGGTTAAATATAAGAATTTTCCATATGTTGGGATAATGGGCTGCCCATTCGACCCACCACAATGAGTAAACCCATGACCCTTATGGTTAGGCCCTAACCTTGCTTAAAGGCCCACCAAGTTGCTTATGTATTGGGCTTAGTGTATGGCCCACTAGGTCATGGATTGATTTGGGCCATGGACTTTTCTTTACAAACGTAGCAGGCTACCTTTTTGGGACCCAGTTGAGGTTAGACGTCCTCCTTAGTGGCCCTAAGGTAGGCCCATAAGGACCTAATAGGTGGTTGAAGGCCCACCTTGGACCTTGTTAGGCTCGTTTCCTCCTTGAGGTTTTAGGACTCCCCTAGCTTGTGGGTCATCCCAAATTGTTGGGCCCCTACTAAGAGAACTTCATTTCTCCTTAGAGTACTTGTCCATAGATCTTGTCCTTGTCCCTCCTTGGGAAGGAGGAATACATTTTACAGGTAGCACACTTACATCATTGTGACCCATATGTATCATCTATATGAATTGATTGCATTATATGGTGGTCATTGAGGGATGGAGTTTCTCCCATTATGCACATTGAGTGGCTGAAGCTTGCGCATGATCTGTATGTGTGACTCATGCATCGGCATCGTATTTCATGATGATAACTCCCTTACTTTATCAGGGACTTACCTCTATAGGGACATTCATGGATGGCCGTATGTGTGGACACCGAAAATATTACTTGAGCATACCGGGTGCATAGAATGCCCATGGGTGAAATTCCTAAAACTTTCATGGTACCAAGGATCTGCTCCAACGCCGTGATCGAGTGGAAACTATGAGCGCACGAGGGCCTTATACTGTTAGGTCGCGAATCCCACTATCGTGTAGTTTGTTGGATAAGGGTGTGGCCTTACCTGCCTGGTGTGAGGAGGCATTGCTAGGCTGAATCTGAGTAGCTAGTAAATGGGTCCGCTACCTTCAGGCCTTGTTGGTGATTAGCTGTCTACAAGTGGGTAGTGAGGTCTCTTACACTCGTTTAACTGTGCAGGGTCTATAGAGCGGCAATCATTCAGCAGTGTAATGGACCCCGGTGATTTCCTTATGGTTGAAAATGTACTTGATATGTGGTTTTGATATGAGCACTGGCATTACTTGCATTGCATTAACATTGGTTGTGTAAGCCCCTTCATGCATTGCCTTGGTATGACATCCAGTACTCATTGCATCGTATTCATGATAAGCCTTAGTAAGGCTAATGATATTCTCTTGAGCATGTTTCTTTCCCTATACCTCCTGCTATTCTTCTGTGCACCTTTGTCACACACTTACACTACCCTGTAAGCTTCTATAAGCTTATGCACGATTGATGCGTGCAGGAGACCCTAGGCAGGCGTCATAGCAACAGAGCGTGGAGTAGAGCTTACTTTGAGGACTCCAGTGTTGCTAATTTCTCTCCCTTTTCTTATTACCTTATGGGACCTGATGTAAGCTTGTAAAAGTTCAAATTCTTAGTGGATTTTGTGATGTGTGTCCTTTATTATTTCCAGATGTACTTGTTGTGATCTTGGGTATGCTCACATCGAAAATAATTATACTATTATGGAAATCCTCCTTGTAGGATCCCAGGATCGGAACCTGCCTCAAGAGCCGAGAATGGGGTACTATGGATGCTGTTACTGCTAGAACCAGTCATCGGGTTTCTTGTGAGTCCAGTTACCGAGTCTGGGGTGTGACACCAAGCCAGCTTGGATACACCACACCCTGCTTAGCTACATTTAAGTCAGCCCAAATGCATCACACCCAGATCAGTCACACCCGATCCAACCCGGACGCACCACACCTAGCCTAGACGGACTCGACCCATTCCAATTTGGACACTCAACCCTACCCGACCCCAATTTCACAAAAAAATCCCAAATTACAAATGAATAAATGAAAATCATGAAAATATAACTATAGAAAATTAAAATTTACATTGATTAGATCGTTAGCCTGGTGAGCGCGGATGAGCTGCTGCTTGAGTTAAAACAAGCAGGCGAGCTATGGTAGCTATCGAGTCGGGACAGGTGGACAGTCGGGCCGTGCAACCATGCAAGAGATGAGGGAGGGAGTGGAGAGAGAGGAAGAGGAAGGTGGCCTAGTGGTGGTGGGTGGTTCTTAGGCTCGGGAGAGGAGGAGGTAGGGAGAGACGTCAGTGACTCAAGTCGAGTGCGGGCCACGAGGGTGCGATGAGTAGGTAAGTTAGATTAGTTTTTTTTTTCATTTTTTATATATAATACCCAAACCGGAGTCAAGTCGGGTTTTAGATCAAGTCAAGTCTGAACCGAGTCAGATTTCAGGTCGAGTCGGGTTAATGGGTGTCTTGGACTTGACTCGGTTTGAGTTGAAATTGGGCGAAGTCTACTCATTTGGATTGACTCACCCACTTGATTCGGGTCAAGTCGGGTCTAAACGAATTGAATGAGTCGAGTTTGCCCATCTCTACTTGATACTAGTTATAGCCTTAAAGAGATCCTGGAGTTTTGTGTCGATGAGTTCTTTTCATATTCTGACTTATAGAAAACATATCCATCAACTGCATAAGCATTGTATGAAATGACATTAATACTATGGGCATCAACAAGCCACTTTGTAATCGAAGTACTGGATCATCTTCCAATTGTTGTCTAACCCATGGAACTTAATCCATTAGCTTCTGCGATAGTGAAGTGGCTTTTTTATTATAAGCCCTTGATGTGTAGCTTTGAAGCACAAGATTTTGAACATATTCTTCATACTTTTGTGAATTATAATGTGAATGTGCTTCATAGACTTAAGTATACACAAGTGCATGTGTAAATTTAATATAAATGGTAAAGATTAGATGATAACATATTTCTCCCACTCGAAATTTGAAGCAGATTATCGGAGTACCCATTTGCGCACTTGCTAGTACTACACTAGAGTAAGAATGTAGGACTTCCCATTTTTATCGTTAGGGTATATAAGTTCACCATCGTCATCCATGAACACTCCATATCCTCGTTGATGACTTCCTAATCTACGTAAACCATTTGGCATGTCATGCATGAAATACATCATTACTTCTTCTTTAAGATAATATTCAGCGATAGAACCCTCTGAAAATGTTTGATTTACTAGATACCATTTATAACTCTTCCCCATCCTGATAAAAGTCATAACAATCAGATTGTGTTTAAAATGATTTATGAAATTTTGAGGTATTTTATTGAATTACCTCTCAAAAGGATACATCTACCGATATCGAATGGGATTGTGCATAAGCACCTTCTCCCCCAAGTGCACAAGTATGTGTATCATGTAAACAAAAAAACGTGAGAACTACTTTTCGAAAATATTGATCGTTTTCGTAATGTGGCCTTTCATTGTTTATAGCATGGTACAGTCAATAACCTTTGAGCACAAGACATTGAAAAATATCAAAAGTTGTTGAATAGAGTCATGTAATGGCTTCTGCTGATTTGTCTTAAAAGTATGCATTAGCAATACCGGTGTTAGTTATTGCATTAGGATGTAATAATCATGTGCCTTTAGGTTTTTCATTTGAAGATTTTATAAGCTCACATTATATTTCCAGTTTAAATTATATTCGATAGGAACCTTCAGATTATACTTCGTTTTGTAGATTATTTCATTCTCTGCATATACAATTGATAAGAGCTTTGGGTAAAACCTTTGTGCCATTAACAATCTCTGGCCACAACTATTTCTTTATCTTCATTTCTTTTAAATCCAAGCAAGCTTTACGACCATCCTGAGTCTTTTTTTTTTTTTGTTCATGACGGTTGAAAAGAGGTTTTCTATCACTTTTTGTCAACGTGCATCACATCTAAATTGTGGCAAATGGGTAGATCTTATAAGATTGATATGATATATAGTTGTTAGAGAATTGTAAAAAAACATACAGGTCCTAAGTAAGATCCTGTACAATAAGTAGAAAATTGACTTACGCACCTTTTAATACGGTAAGTCAAAGAAGATCGATTTCTTTGACCATATAGTCTCATCATTTACAGACCCTCCCTTTTCTTGCCTAACACCTTTCCAAAATCAGTCTAAATAGTTTCTAACATGGATAATAATTCAACACCACTCAGTGCTCTTCCTTCCTTTTAAATTGTGATTACTGGCTTCTCAAATGATGCTTTGGATCTATTAAGTATTTTTTGTGCCCCATGTATGCAAACTTCCCTCTTTGTTTTAATCACATTGACTCTATCCCTTCGCTACATATAAGACAATCATACTTTCCTGTGGTCCTAGATCCTGACAGATGTTCGTACGCTAAAAAAATCATGAATAGCCTATAAAAAGATCGCTTTCATAGTATACATCCTCTTCTAGGTAGATTCATATGTTTCGATTTCGGTGGACCACAAATCATTCAACTCTATAATTAATGGCTGTAAGTAGATGTCAATGTCATGTCATTGACCATTTTTTCTAGGAATGAATAGTGTTAACATTATAAACTCCTTCCGTATACATAAAGACAGGGGTAAATTATATGAAACAGTCATAACAAGCTAACAACTATATGAATTGTTTTTATTACCAAAAGGATTAAATCCATCTATTGCAGGCCCTAACTGAACATTACATGCCTCCACATAAAAGTCTACCCATTTATAATCCACTCCTTTCCAACAAGTAGAATCCATCAGATGGCATATGATTGTTGTGCTTCTGTATTGACTCGCACTTGCATGCCATTTCATTTTATCCGCAATCTATGGTACATTGTACATTCATTTCAACCAAGTTGTTAGTGAAAAATATCTTAGCACCTTCTACAGTATACGTTTGCTCCTCGGCTTTCTTTCATTTACTGATTTCCATCTGCTCTCACCACACTTAGCATAACTATCATTATGTTCATAATCTCTCAAGTACAGTATGAAATCATTATAATATGCATGAGTAAGCTAACACACAATTCGTAAAAAAATTTGATCATCTTCTTCACATTGTAGGTGCTTTCTTGTAAAGTGTTTTCACTTGGTAGTATCATTTACAACAACTCATCGAAACTCTTGTGGGACAATTGATGTTTAGCCTTTATACTCAACAACTCAATTGTAACTGACAATTTTGTATCCTCTTCTCGACAAGATGGGTATAAGGGTTTTATCGTATCGTCCATCATATTTTTGTATTCAATATCCTCTGCCGAATCATCCAAAATTTGAACATCATTTCCATCATAGCATTCATTCATGCCTATAGCAGAACATATTCATCATTGTCAAACCGTCCAAGTGCGTCGTTCACCATATTAGCCATCCTTGGGAAAGCATTGTCATTATGATTCCTATCAGACATACTAGGCACAATGATTTCTCTACTTTTGGCCCACTCTTTGCCATGATAGATCCATGTTGCATAAGAAGGTTCAATATCATCATAGATTAAATGTTTCAAAATTTGAACAAGTTTCTTCCTCCCTCCTGTCATATTATGGCATTTGAGACAAGGACAATAATAATGGTCATCACCTCCATGCGATGAAGATTTTGACTAAAGTAGGTAATGAATAATAATACACCTTTTAGGTAATCCACTAATACCCTAGGTTTCAATATCCACTCTTTACTTAGAACTGCGGATGTCGAAGACATTATCTATGAACTGAGAGATACAGATCATGAAAAATAAAGGAATTGAAAATCTTGAAAAGTATAACTAAGGTTCACATCCCTTGCATTTTAATTTTTGGATTCTGGATACCAACTTGCAACTTATCCTACTGGGATCTGTCATGCACTGTAATGTTTTACAGTAAAGTGGGTATGATGAGTTATAATTTGGATCTCATGGAAAGAAATATTTAGGTATCCTATAAATTTCATTAATGGTATCTCTACCTAACTGATTAAATCAGTCACTCATTCAAGATTGCATAGATTGTAATACTTTTGTGTTATAATTTAAATACCCATATCGAAATTCTGAAAGCATCTCTCCATGTCTTTCAAGATACGTTGATCTTGCATTTGATTTCCATGTTAAGTATTCACACAAAGTGAGGATATTTAACATCGAAAATAAATGTAAGAATTACGTAACTAGAGAAAAATAGAATGATACAATATAGAACGAGTATGCACATTTAAATTAGGGAATTAGAGCGATCATGCTTGACGTCGCGCATGCTATTTATGTGCATACTTTAATCACATTCGTTAGATTGTAATCAATGGTTGATATTAGAATGGAGGAGAAAGGCGAGGGCTCGCATGAGCCTTTTCATGAGGGAGAGTTTCCTAAGGTCGCACGCATAAGGAAAGTGAGAATTTCTCCTCATCTCACACCCTTCTCTTCTCTCTCACTCTCTTTCTCATTCTCTTCATCGCTTTCATGAAAGGGGCACTCCTCTCCTCTCTTATTCTCCTCAAATCTCAAGGCAGTGAAGATCATCTCCAAAATGCTCACTCTCCACCAACATAGCAGGTCTCTCTCTCTCTCTCTCTCTCTCTCTCTCTCTCTCTCTCTCTCTCTCTCTCACACACACACACACACACACAAATACACAAATGGGAATTTGTGGGGGAAGTCAGGGCAATGCAATTACGGATTTTTGGGTTTTAGTTATTTTGAATTGTAAGGTCATGTAGTATAGGGATTTAAGGGCTTCTGGTGTTTTGTATTTGAGGGTTGTGGAGATTGGGTAATTTGGGGTGTTTATTTTTGTGGATTTTAGGGCCATATACTTTGGGGAATTTAGGACTTTTGGTGTTGTGTTTTTGAAGGCTATGAAGATTGGGGAATTTGGGATTTTAATTTTTTGTATATTTTAGGGCCATGTGGTTTGGGGATTTTAGAGGTTTTTTGTAACACCCTGGTTCCTGAAACCCGAGGACAGTACTCGTTTTCCAAAAACCCGATTGTTAACCTTTAAAGATAGCCCAAATTTCACGTACATTTTTTCTTTTCTTTATCAAAGTTAGTAATTTAGCAGAATAGAAACAAATCAAGTATGAGAGGGAAGTCCAAATATATGTGCCCAATTATTCCAGTAGCTGCCTGAAAGCTTATACAAACCAATAATTACACGAAAATACAAATTAAACATGAATGATATCTACAATCTAGGATTGCAAAATTGTAACATCCTGGATTTTCACTGTTTTGAATTTCTAAAAATTCTTAAAATTTTTTATTATTAATTAACGTAGAATATCACTTAATGACCATTAGCACTCAATAATAGTTTAAACACGGGCGGAACCAGTAAAGAACCGCACAAGTCCATTTAATCAACTGTAAGAAGCCAACGAATCCACCCGATCACCTGAACATCAAGTTTAGCCCCATGATTCATTCACAGTGGGCCCAAATCTAACCGACCCATCGCTAATAAATCAAGACAATCATAACTAAATTAAAAGATCCAACCGAAGCCGAGTCAGACAAGGCCCGAATCTTGGCTAATAGTCCAAATGAATCACATTACTCTTTTAGCCTAAAACCGACGATTTAGAGTGATCATAACCAAATCTTTACTTCCACTAGTTATAAATAGGCCATCCTATAAATATAGTTAATCCAAACCTTGATCATTGCCCATGAGAAATCTCAATACCTAATTCATTCCAGAAACGCCCCAATTTTTCAAACAAGATCTAGATCGCTCGTTGATGGGCCACTAGTTCCAAAACTATAAAATAATATCTATCTTACTGGGCTTGACGCCCATCGCGGGAGTCGGACCTGGGTGCTGTCCAGAACCGCTCAACTTGAGCTAAAGGACGAGTGCATGAGAAGTGCAAATACCTTAAAAGAATGAATTGAAACTTAAGTGAATTGGGTCGTCAACTCTTATGCAAAATTGAAGATTTCGGACCGTCGGTTTACGACCAAACTTTACCCGTGGAGTAAAGATATTTTTCTACTCATATCCATATATTCGCGGCCCCGATCGACTATCGGTGACCGTTAAACAGACTTCTAATCATATCTGTTAATCGGCACATCCAAATGGCGGGCTGATCAATATATACGTAGATCATCATTAGGGATAACTATCCTACTGTGTATATCAATATGTATACCCCATAGTGGGCCCTAGAGGATAGAAAAACCCTCTCATAGGGTTAGTATAGTAAAAACCCAACACTTGGGGTCATTTGCACCAAATCTGGCATTATAAAAGGGGCTTCTTTGGGGCACCCCTCTCCCCATACGAATTTGCCCTAGGAGGAAAGGGAAAAAAGGGAGAAGAGAAAGAGGAGAAAGAAGGAGAAAGAAGAAAGGAAGAAGAGAGGAAAAGAGAGTTTGGTGAACCTTAGATCGAGGTGGGGCCCAAGGAAATCAAATCTTGTGATCCCCTACCTCCCCTCCAAGAAGAAACTCTCTACCACAACCACACCAATCGTTCCATGACCGTCTAGGTAAGATCCTTCATCCCTTTTTCTTGAAACCCATGTGTTGAGATGGGATTGACATGGATTTCTAACATGCAAATGCTTGCTTTAGGGATTCCGGTCGTCCGACCCCAAAGCCCTCATTCCTAAGTCATTTTCCAGGTCTCCAAGGATCCATAGTTGTAAACTATTATCCTTAAGTGGCCTAGCATCAATTATCGTAGGAGCTTAATGATTTTGTTTGTGTAGGATGCTGAAATGAAGAATCTAGAGCAAACCTAGGAATGGTATGTTTGTTAGAATTGTTTGGATTGCATGTTTAGTTCTCATTTGATGTTCATCTTTCCCCTCACATGATTTAGTATATGGATGATTACATGCTCATGGTTGTTTGATTTCTTCTCATATGTGTTGCTTCATAGTGTGCTTGATTCATTACTCTTGTGTATTTGATCTATTGAGGTGTAGGAAGTGTTTAACTTCCTTCCTAATCCATACCACCCACATGCACCTTGTTCATGATGTTGTATCTTGCTTGTTAGGAGTATTTGAATCATATGTGGAGATGTCTGTGAACATGATACTGTTATACTAGTTGATAACCTTGATGGTGGGCATGTTATGATTCGTTCTCAAACCCTTGGGTGGTTAGGAAATATGAGGAGAGACGGCAACCCCATTGGTAGGGCTATCCAGGGCTAAACCCATGGGTTTGGGTGGGTGCGCATGGGCGGCAATAGTTCGACTACATGGGCCTCTTGCGCTCAATGTCATCCGTCACGTGCTCACTTGACTTGTGTGGTCTAGCCTACTTACTGTCCAACCTTGTTTGTTAACCATGTTTGTTCACTTATGTATGAAATCTAAAACACCCTACCACCATTGTAGCCATCGATAACGAATGAATTATTGATCTACAGTCTCGTGAGCCGGGCATGGTGGAATAGGACACTGTGTCTGAGCTGTCGACCTATGTTAGGGTGACCCGCCTCCCCATAGTGACCGCGAGCGATTTCACATTTTAGCACCCCCATGTGCTTGAAGTCGGGGATGGGGAAAAGCCGACGGGATCAAGGATCGTGGGGTCCTGGCCTCATACGTTAGGGGGTCTTGGCCTCACAACCAGTTTAGGGCATTAATACGTGGGGTGTATCAGATTCTCCAACTTGCAAGGTGAATGGAATTAACTAAGAACTTGGCTAACATGATCATTGCATCGCACTAGCTAGGTTAGCGACTCGGCAATTGAGGTCACTCTGAGGGAGTGTTGGTCATACACGATCATTAGACAGAGTCGCTTGAGGGAGTGTTGTGGTGAGGGCATGCATCATATCATCTGTCATGCATGCTCATTAATAAGATTAGTTAGGCATTTATGAATGATTATTTTTCATTAAATTCTTATTATAACTGATGCTTGTTACAACTTAAGACTAATAGCACCCACTGAGTTGATCACTCACCCCCACTCTAGGAAGGTATTTTAAAACACCAACCAGACTCTTTAGTAGCTGCAGGTAGCGATGAGTTCAAGGATGACGAGTTGTTCTACTTCCAGTTGATGGGCGATTCGCCATAGATTAGCAGCCTATTGTGGATTGCTGAGTGGTGAACTCAGCTTATCATTCTTTTGGTACATATTTTTGTAATTCTGTCAGGCAACGCCTTGCGCGACCCATTTATATTCTTTTAAACTTGTATATATTGACCTCTTTCATTTCAGTATACTAGTTGTGATTGTACTTCATGTTCCAAGGAATTCCACGCTACGCATTTTAAGCCTGATTAAACGCAAATTAGTAAAATTGGTTATAAATGACACCTGGGAACTTGGGAGTCGAGCATATGCAGGACTCCCAATTTTCAGGGCGTTACAAGATGGTATCAGAGCAATAGTTTGGAATCAATTGGGCCACGGGTCATGAGCTCACTAACGCGTCCGCTGACTTGAGAGGAAATGCGATAGAGAACACAAAATGCTAGGAACCACCCCAATCCCTAAACCGTCAGTCGTAGACATAAGGTAAGACTTGATTCGACTAACTAGGAAATTTAGCTAGTCCAGTCCACCTAATTCCTAGGGCCCATTAGGCCAACTGAAATACGTGGGATTAGGGTGGAATGAATTGTAAGAGTAACAAGAAATCCATATGTAAGGTATCGCCCCTGGAATGAGTTTATCCCATGGTTTACAATACCCTGTTTAGAATGTATTCAATTAAAGGTAAATCTCAGGGTTTCCTTTCAAATTACACTTGAAAATTCATCATCATGGGATTTGGAAATCTCATATTACACCTTCCAACACAAGGCTTATTCTGGAAAGCCTATGAAATTAGTTTTAAATCTCATCCCACACTCATTCCAGACATGCCATTTCCAAATCTTGGGTTGGGGTTAGCATTGCAATCCCATTTAGTACAGCTTAATGTCACTAGCCGAACAGGCATAAATCGAAATCTCTCTTTTCAATATCTCCTTAAGATATTCACCTGCCATCACTTTATTCTTAAACTTCCCCAGTGCATTATTAGGAACGAGCCGAAAATCGAAAGATTAGATAGTCAAGACTATCGTCCAAGTCCAAATGAGCTAATACCGGACCAAAATTGATCATTCTAACCCATTCGGGGATGAAGACATAGAGGTGAATGAAAATTTACTGAAAATAGTGAAACTGAAGAAAAATCATATTTTAGCCCCTAACTGAGAGGAATTTCATGAAATAGATAGGCCCATTGCATAGAATATCTTCTCCTATCCCAAATTCATATATGGCACATCGAATAACTCATTCCGGTTTGCGAGATATGCTCGTTGCAAATTGCCCCCGCCGGGAGACAGAGGGCCAGTGGGACCCCGCCCACGCGACCCCGCCCGGGTGTCCAGCGACTCCGCAGGACCCCGCCCGGACCTCCAGAGGGTCAGCGGGACCCCGCCCAGCCGGCGGGACCCCATCGAAAATTCCTGAAATTTTTAGTCAACTTAAAAAATCCATATCTCCTTCGTTACAACTCCGATTTAGGTGATTCAAACGCCAGATTGAAGTTTGATGAGTCTAGCTTTATATAAAAATAATAATAAATAATAAAATTAAATTAAAATATAGTTATAATTAATATTATTTACTAACTATCCAAAAATTATTAATTTCGGACAGCTGTTGCTCCTGGAATTTTAATAATTTATTTAAAACTCCAAATAATGTAAAATTTTGTGGAATGACTTTAAACTTAGTGATGAAACATTATAAAAATTTTAAAAATAATTTAGTTACCAAAAGTACATGAAACCTTACAAGAAATAGAGATATTTTTGCAATCATACAAAAAAAAATCGTTAGTTTCAGACAAATATCAATTCTAGGGTTTTAATAATTTTTTTATAACTCAAAATGTGATGAAATTTTGTAATATGTGAGTAAACTTACTGATAACTTACTGTAAAAGCTTAAAAACTAGTTTAGATACTATAAATATGAAAGACATTATAAGAAATACAGGTATTTTAGAAACAAATAGAAAATCATTGGTATTGGATGACTGATACTTCTAGAATTTTCATGATTTTTATGAAGCTTGAAATAAAATAAAATTTTATAGAATAAAATTTAAATTATTAATGAATCACTATAAAAATTATATAAATAATAATAATTTAGTAGCTAAAGTGGCAAGGATTTACTTTCAAATAGCACTTGAATTGAACTAGGTGAAGCAAAAATCCATCCATGGGATTGGTAATCCTATCTCACACTTTCTAACACAATGCTCATTTCCCACAGCCTAAAAAGTTAATTTTAATCTCATCTCAAACTCCTTCCAAACATATCATTTCCAATTTCAAAGTGGGATTAGTAATGCAATCCCATTTGATACTACTTAATACCATTGTCCAAACACATTGGGAGAATCCTGGGGGTTCTAAATCCAGGGGGCTCTAATTCCACTGACCAAACAGGCCCTTAAGGGGTGTTTAGCACATGGTATTTGATAGGATTAGGTGGGATGAAATTGCATTTGGTCCATGTAATTATATCCAACATTGAAGAGGATGGAAAGGGTAAGATTAGGTGGGATGGAATTGCATTTAGTTCCATGGAATTGCATTTGATCCCATGCATGAATTCCATAGATTTTGAAATCTACTACACATGTAGGCCCTACATTGAGGCATGCGTTAAACCATGTCATCCATCCATATGCACCATTTACATGTGACATTTTGATTATATACGTGTACAAATGAACGACATCCGTTGTGAATTTGGTCTGCTGATTACAAATTTCATGGTCCACCAAACATGATTTAGCTTAATCCGGTGTTTTTCGTGGCAAAATTTTTTATTATCCCAAACATGGGATTGGATGGCTACAATACCATGGTATTTCCAGACATGCAATCATTGTGAAATAATGATGTTAATCCAATCTAATACAATTCAACACCATTCAATTCCACTAACCAAACAAGCCCTTAGGCTTCCAAATCCCACCCCATTTCCTCCCTATTCCACTCACCACTCTCAAATCCAAGGGCTTCGTGGGGCCAATGTCATATATGGATTGTATCCATGCCGTTCATTCAGTTTTTCCGAATTATTTTAGGGTATAAGCCAGACAAATAGACGGCTGAAGTGAACCACACAGTGAGGACTGAACTCCCACCACTAAAAACATTTTTAAGGTATATGTGGAAAATGGCATGTCAAAGAATGCACTCTATATGTTCCATAATATGGGGAGGTGTGGATGAGGCCTATTTTGAGATCTTGTAACAGTCTCTTCAATAATTTGGTTAGGAGCCGTGAAACCCATGTACCGATTCATGTGTATGATCAGATAATTCGAGTTGGGATCATGCCTGATCTTTTCACTTTTACAACGATGGTGAATGTTTGCTTTAAGAATGGGATGATGCATAGGGCAGCTGAGTTTGTTGCAGGTGTAGAAGATAAGGGGTTTGAGCCAAAATGTGGTTACTTATAACTCATTGATTGATGGATATTATAAACAATTATTGTTTAAATATATATATATATATATATATATATATAATTATTTAGCAAAAAAATATTTTTACCCTTTGGTTGCCACTTATTTTCCATGTGATTTACTGAGCATGCAACTCGAGTTTGGTACTATTCCTTCAAGAAGCCTTCCAGAAACTTTGGTATTGAAAATTCCCTCCGAGCCACACCATGTATACTGAAGGGACCATATTTCCACTATGGAGTTCTGTTCTTAGATTTTTATTTAGTTGGCTTTTCATTTCGATTACCATTAATAGTAGGATAGCTTTGTCACAATGCCAAAGTGACCACACCCCATTGGTTCGAGCCAAACAGTCTGATGGGTTAGGTTACTCTAATTCACCGAGCATTAAGCGACTCCTCTTGTCCTTTATTTATATAAGGCAGCCACACATTCCTTTCACAAGATACAATAGGACCTCATTTACGAGATCAGTAAGCATAATTCTGCTGCATTTTTCTTTTTTTGCGAGCCTTTTGTTTTTTGCCCTTCTCCACTTCAGTCCACTCAGTCAATTCTCAAACCCTACTCCTGATAACCATAGGATCGAAACCGCAACATACAAATACGATCTTAGGCCATTAAAAAACCTTTCTGGGATAATCGTTTGACCATAAGCATAGATAAAGATTTATTAATAACTAATTTGGACATGAATTAAAACGAGAACTCCCTTTAACAAAGACCCGAATGAGAACCTCAAAAAATAGGAGATTTTATCATTTCAATGATATGAGGTATTCCTTAAACATTTAGGTCGATCGGACTATGGAATTACGAGACCATACACATGCGAAGCATTCGCGGCTTGATCCAATTCTCAATCCTGAGTGAATACCAAAGGACTCACTGCTTTGACCGAGCAGAAGACCAGGATCCATCAGGATTATGAAGGGATACAACGATTTGTCTGCCCTGGTCAGGCGGACAATCGATGTATCGGATCAAAGCCTACCACAACTGTCTTTCTGTAATAGCCCAATCATAAAGAGTAGAATATACCACCCTTAGGTAAACTTTATCGTTAAATACTTAGCACGATAATGATGATTTGACATTTGTTTCCAAACCTCAAAGGTGAAAACTTTTAAGGGGGATAGATCATAAGGAGCTAGGCTAGTGTATTTATAACATGCCTTAAAACGTATGTAAACTCGAAACCAACAAAACTTAAGCAAACGAACTGATGATATCTTTACTTATTACCCTCAGGCAATTTCGGGGACGAAATTATTTTTAAGGGGGGGGGGGGGGGGGGGTAGATTGTAACATCCTGGATTTTCACTGTTTTGGATTCCCAAAAATCCTTGAAATTTTTTATTATTAATTAACTTATAATATCACTTAATGACCATTAGCACTCAATAATAGTTTAAACACGGGTGGAACCAGTAAAGAACCGCACAAGTCCATTTAATCAACTGTAAGAAGCCAACGAATCCACCCGATCACCTGAACATCAAGTTTAACCCCATGATTCATTCACAGTGGGCCCAAATCTAACCGACCCATCGCTAATAAATCAAAACAATCATAACTAAATTAAAAGATCCAACCGAAGCTGAGTCAGACAAGGCCTGGATCTTGGCTAATAGACCAAATGAACCCCATTACTCTTTTAGCCTATAACCGACGGTTTAGAGTGATCATGACCAAATCTCTACTTTCACTAGTTATAAATAGGTCACCCTATAAATATAGTTACACCAAAACCTGATCATTGCCCATGAGAAATCTCAATACCTAATTCATTCCAGAAACGCCCCAATTTTTCGAATAAGATCTAGATCGCTCGTTGGTAGGCCACTAGTTCCAAAATTATAGAATAATATCCGTCTTACTGGGCTTGACGTCTATCATAGGAGTCAGACCTGGGTGTTGTCCAGAACCACTCAACTTGAGCTGAAGGACGAGTGCATGAGAAGTGCAAATACCCTAAAAGAATGAATTGAAACTTAAGTGAATTGGGTCATCCACTCTCATGTAAAGTTGAGGATTCAGACCGTCGGTTTACGACCAAACTTTTCCCCTGGAGTAAGGATATTTCTCTGCTCATATCCGTATAGCCGCGGCCCCGATCGACTATCGGTGACCGTTAAACAGACTTCTAATCATATCTGTCGATCGGCACATCTAAATGGTGGGCCGATCATATACATACGTAGATTATCATTAAGGATAACTATCCTACTATGTATATCAATATGTATACCCCACAGTAGACCCTAGAGGATAGAAAAACCCTCCCATAGGGTTAGTATAGTAAAAACCTAACACTTGGGGCCATTTGCACCAAATCTAGCATTATAAAAGGGGCTTTTTTGGGGCACCCCTCTCCCCATACGAATTTGCCCTAGGAGGAAAGGGGAAAAAGGGAGAAGAGAAAGAGGAGAAAGAAGGAGAAAGAAGAAAGGAAGAAGAGAGGAAAGGAGAGTTTGGTGAACCTTAGATCAAGGTGGGGCCCAAGGAAATCAAATCTTGTGATCCCCTACATCCCCTCCAAGAAGAAACTCTCTACCACAACCACACCAATCATTCCATGACCGTCTAGGTAAGATCCTTCATCCCTTTTTCTTGAAACCCATGTGTTGAGATGGGATTAACATGGATTTCTAACATGCAAATGTTTGCTTTAGGGATTCCGGCCGTCTGACCCCAAAGCCCTCATTCCTAGGTCGTTTTCCAAGTCTCCAATGATCCATAGGTGCGGACTATTATCCTTAAGTGGCCTAGCATCAATTATGGTAGGAGCTTAATGATTTTATTTGTGTAGGATGTTGAAATGAAGAATCTAGAGCAAACCTATGAATGGTATGTTTGTTAGAATTGTATGGATTGCATGTTTAGTTCTCATTTGATGTTAATCTTGCCCCTCACATGATTTAGTATATGGATGATTACATGCTCAACGTTGTTTGATTTCTTCTCACATGTGTTGCTTCATAATGTGCATGATTCATTACTCTTGTGTATTTGATCCGTTGAGGTGTAAGAAGTGCTTAACTTCCTCCCTAATCTCTACCACCCACATGCACCTTGTTCATGATGTTGTATCGTGCTTGTTAGGAGTATTTAAATCATATGTTGAGATGTCTGTGAACATGATACTGTTATACTAGTTGATAACCTTGATGGTGGGCATGTTATGATTCGTTCTCAAACCCTTGGGTGGTTAAGAAATACGAGGAGAGACGGCAGCCCCATTAGTAGGGCTATCCAGGGCTAAACCCATGGGTTTGGACGGGTGCGCATGGGCGGCAGTAGTTCGACTACATGGGCCTCTTGCGCTCAATGTCGTCTGTCACGTGCTCGCTTGACTTGTGCAGTCTAGCCTATTTACTGTCCAACCCTGTTTGTTAACCATGTTTGCTCACTTATATATGGAATCTGGAACACCCTACCACCATCGTAGCCCATCGATAACGAATGAAATATTGATCTACAGTCTCGTGAGTCGGGCATGGTGGAATGGGACACTGTGTCTGAGCTGTCGGCCTACGCTGTGGTGACGCGCCTCCCCATAGTGACCGCGAGCGATCCCACATTTCAGCACCCCCCATGTGCTTGAAGTCGGGGATGGGGAAAACTCGACGGGATCTAGGATCGTGGAGTCTCGGCCTCACAAGTTGGGGGGTCTTGGCCTCGCAACCAGTTTAGGGCATTGATACGTGGGGTGTATCAGATTCCCCAACCTGCTGGGTGAATGAAATTAACTAAGAACTTGGCTAACATGATCATTGCATTGCACTAGCTAGGTTAGCGACTCGGCAGTCGAGATCGCTCTGAGGGAGTGTTGGTCATACACGATCATTAGACGGAGTCGCTTAAGGGAGTGTTGTGGCGAGGGCATGCATCATATCATCTATCATGCATGCTCATTAATAAGATTAGTTAGGTATTTGTGAATGATTATTTTTCATTAAATTCTTATTATAACTGATGCTTGTGACAACTTAAGACTAATAGCACCTACTGAGTTGATCACTCACTCCCACTCTGGGACGGTGTTTTAAAACACCAACTAGACTCTTTAGTAGCTGCAAGTAGCGATGAGTTCGAGGAGGACAAGTTGTTCTACTTCCAGCTGATGGATAATTCACCATAGATTAGCAGCCTATTGTGGATTGCTGAGTGGTGAACTCAGCTTATCATTCTTTTTGGACATATTTTTGTAATTCTTTCGAGCAACGCCTTGCGCGACCCATTTATATTCTTTTGAACTTGTATATATTGACGTCTTTCATTTCAGTAGACTAGTTATGATTGTACTTCTTGTTCCAAGGAATTCCACGCTTCGCATTTTAAGCCTTATTAAATGCAAATTAGTAAAATTGGTTATAAGTGACACCCGGGAACTACGGAGTCAAGCATATGCACGACCCCCAATTTTCAGGGCGTTACAAAAATCATCTAACTCCTCATACTCCACATGAATTCCAACATGCGCATTAGCTATGTCTCTTGCACACTGAATATGGTTTGATAGCGTCAATGGCTATCCCAATGAGACATAACCCCTAAGATTTATGAAACACCATGATAATTAAGCATAATTGTCAAAACAGTTTAAACTAAATATTTTATAATGATCATCATAATAATAAGATAGAGTTCATTAGATGCACAAACGTTAAATAAATTTCATAATGATATTCTTATTTAAATGCATGAATGCATGCACATGCTTACAAACTTGGGGATGCAAATTTAACTGGCAAAAAGGTCACCTAAAGAGAACTAGCCACCCAGAAAAGCACACAAAGGTACGCCCTAAAGAGAACTAGCAACCTAAAAAATACTATGCAAGGAGGACACCCAAGGTGAAGTAGTATCTCGAAAAAAAATACTCAAATGCACGCCCTAAGGAGGACTAGGCACCCGAAAAAGTCTACGCAACAAGGACAACCCCTAATAGTTTGGATGCACCCGATAATAGATCACCTGGTAAAATACTCTATGGTACATCCCATAGTGACCTGAGAAATTCCATGTCTTACATCGACCACCCGGTAAAGTCCGCATGCCATGAAATGCATGATTAGCCCAATTTCAAACAACCATTTTAAGAAAGCTTAAAGGTCACTATGAGGGGGCTCATCACCCAGCATAGGCTGACAGCTCAGGCATAGTGTCTCATGCCACCATCATCTGCTCATGAGACTCTAATGAATAGGATGTTTAAAGGTAACCTCTTTAACTATTAGCCAATCATTGTCCAACAAGTGAAACTTACCATCTCCAGGTTGTACGAAAATGGTCCACAAAGCTACATAGGAAAATATTCCATCCAAACTGCAAGGGGCAAACAATCCATCCCAAGGATGCAATAAAAAGGGGATTATCTGAAAATGGTACACAGGCACCAAGGACTCACAAGATGGTAAGTCCACAATATAGCTTTAGTTAATCCATTACACAAATGGCCACTAGTTCGAGAACCTCCAAAATGCACTTAAGTAACTTCAAGTGGCAAAGTAAGTCACGGACAACATCGATAGCAATTACACATTTAAGGTACTTATCTTAAACTACAATAGAAATGTTTGTAATCCATAGCATATTCCGATATATGACTTTAAATCCGACCAGCAATCATTTACGAAGGATCACGCAAATAAAAGCTAACATTTATCCTTAATTTTCACTGAATATTAAATTAGGCAATTAATAAAATAAATGAATTAAAATAACTACCATGATGTAGAAAATCTTGAAGGGTGATCCTCACCTAAGGATGTGGGTACTCTTCTCACTTGATTAGAAAACATTTTAAATAAGGGATTTGGGGAAGAAGTCTCTAGTTGATTCATGCTTTGAACTTGGAGGCTCGGATCTGAAGAACGGATGATGGGATGTTGAACTGAATTAGCCCCACACAGATGGCATAAGACGCTTGACTCCTCAAGCCCAACTGAGTCAACTCAGCTTAACTCGACATCCCACAACTCTCTCACCCTCTCTTTCTTCTTCTTTCTTCCCCTTTCTCTACTTCCTTTCTTCCCTTTCTCGTGTTCTCTATTTCTTCTTGTCAGAATGTCCAGCAGCTTGCTAGACTTAGCCAAACTCAACCTGACTCGCCCAAAAACTTGGTGAGTCGACTCGGTCCGATTGCTTCCTCCCCCTGCCACTTCCTTTCTTTATTTCTCTCGTCTTCTTCTCTTTTATTTCCTCTCTCCTTCTCTTTCTTATGGCCAGACATGGCCTGAACTCAAGTTAGACCCGACTCAATAAAACTCAGACCGACTCGACTCGACTCAACGAAAAATAACGAGTCAACCAATACCTCCTTCTCTCGCTTCTCTTCCTCTCTCTCCCTCCTTCTGCTTCATTTCCTTTCTCTTTCTTCTCTACTCGGTCCAACAAATCTGATCAATGCCAAAGACACAACGAGTTGACCTAGTTGGGACAGTGACTCCACAATGAGTCACTGAACTCAGTTTGAGTCAAGACAGAGCAACAACATCGCCTCTTTCCTCTCTTCTCTATCTTCTCTTTCTCCTTCTATCTTCTTTCTCTTTCTCTTCTCTTTCCTCTCTTTCTGGATGGGATTCCAACAACATCTAGACCGAACCCAACCCTAGACTCGGTCCTTGACTCAATAGCAAATCAGGCTCCAAACTCAACCTAGTGCGGCGCCCCTTCCTCTCTTTATAACTTTCTATTTTGGGAAAAGAATGCCCTAAAAGAGTTTATATAGTCTCTCCTAAATACCTAGAAGGATCGACTCCTAATCAACCAATTAATTATGGGCTTTGTCCATGATTCTCAATTAACAAGAGAGATTGTTACTGATCTCTTTAGAGACTGTTTGTATGACTAAGATTCGGGGTTATAGTTGGACCTCAGATTTCACGGGCCACAGGATGGACAGATTTGATTTATCAATGAGGCTTATACTATGAAGATGGGTTTTTCCATTCTGTTGAGGAATATGATCCACTGATCATGGTGGATATTGATTGAGTGGCCCATCTTTCATTTTGAGACAGCTGGATGGTCTAGATTGGTTCACTGATCATTGTGGGGTACACCTTTTGGACAATGGTGAATCATATCTCGACGGGTTATGAGATTTTCGACCGCGGTTTAACAACTCGCGCATTTGCAAGTTTTTCGTGAGAATTACAACCGGCCGTAGATGGCCTTACTGGTTGCCCTAGAATGGGTGTCGAGCATTGATTGGAAGGCTTGTAGAAGCAAACCGAGGGTTGAGATTGTGCCAGCAAATGAACAGTAGAGATTCTTTCTGCTGTTTCTATAGCCGCAGAAACCCTAAAATGGCTCGAACTTTGAACTTACAGGTGGGATTTCCCAGCATTGGATGGCTAGAATTATAAGAGTCCTCCCGCATGCGAATTTCTAGCTAGTCAGCAACAGAAAATTTCCATTTTTGAAATGTATCGCACACATGCATGGTTTCTCCCGCATTCATGCATGCACACGTGCGTGGAAATGGTGGAAGATACCAGGGGTTTGGTCGGACCCTCGGTCTAAATTAGATGGACGGTTCGAATTACCCAGACGGGGTCGGATGGTGGGCCGCAATTGACGCCCATGAACGACGTCCATTTGAATCCCGCTTGGGTTGGAAAAGAGAGAAAAATCTCTCCTTTTTCGTGTGTTGTCGGGTCAGCGTGGTCAAACCCGACTTATTCGGGTCTCACGGTCGCAGGTGCATGCCCGTTGGCGTATATATGCACGATGTGTGGGGTCCATAGTGATGTATTTTCCAAATCCAACCCATCCATTCGCTTTCAAATTCCCACTTAGGCCCTCTGACCAAAGATCAAATATATTCAAAGCTTAGGTGGGCCACACTAAGTGATTTTATTTTAATTTTGGATTCCCATTGATCTGCTAGTCAGATCACTCCAAACCTGAACATCAACAGTTATGAAGGTTCCTAGGTCATATCTAAGTGAATTTCAATGGTAGATCTAGTTTCAAAAACCGAGATAAAGATGATCTAGTAGTGGGCCGTGAACTTGAGTGTTGTAGGCCCAATAAATGGTGGATCCAGCGGATTGAGCCCTCAAATTTTAAAATGATTTATGGTCAGGGCATTCCATAGTCCACATTAAATGGTTTTAATGGTTCTTAGGGTTGTTTAATTTCAATCTAATGGTTGGTTTTAAGGTTGAGTGTGTATCCACTAATTGAAAACCTTCAAGTGATATCCAAGGTTATCAATCATACTTTAACAATCGATATGATATTTAAATGATTTTAGTTTCTGAATGGCCCTCTAAAAGGGTTTTAAGATCTTATCCATTGACCCTACATAATTTAATAGTCAGACTAATTTACCGTAAATGATTAACAGCCTAAAGGTTTGCTTTCACAAGTTAATGACTGGGTCTCATTAGAACCATAAGTCGAAAGGGTTTGTAAAGTTCCTTGGCATCTAGGGTTATTAAGGTGAAGATTAGCAGTCCATCTGATCAATCTAATGGCTAGATAGCTTGATTTACAATTGAAGAGTACAACGACTATTAAGTTTAAGTTAAGGTGTAGGCAAACAAATAGACTAGACTAATTTGACATCCTACACTTGTATATACTAAGTATTCATGGTATCTCCAAAGTATTGAAAGTATGGGGTGTTACAATCTACCCCCTTAAAGAAAATCTTGTCTCAAGATTTGATAATGCTCATCCCAAATAACACTATTACAAGTAATAAAATCGTCCAAATTGTATACTTATCGGTCATCTATCCTAATGCGAAATCACAACTTGTATTCTTGACAATATACATCTAAATCTACTATAACTCTTAAGTCTCTAGGCCAACCAAGTGTCTAATGTATAAGGTTCCATAAAAATTTAGGACTCTTTTTAATACCTTCTAAACCAGGGATATATTTCAATTCTAACCACGTCATAATTTTTCCATGGTATTTATTAAGGTTATAAGTTCATTCAAGTAACAACTAATAATATTATATCTTTCTTTTCATTTTTTGATAGCTTCCCCATTATCTAATAGTATAATACAATTTTCTATTTACAGTGTTCATGAATAGATGATTGTGATAGGTTTAAGTCCGATACATTAATCTCTTGCCTGCGAAGAGCAGTGATTCACTAGTATCACTTTCTAATCTTGGTAAATCCCGATCTTCTGCCTGATCAGGACATTTAGATCAGTGGGATTTGCTAGGATTAAAATTTTAGGTCAAACCGCGTACAAACCATATTTAGTGTGTAACACTACAAGAAATAACACTTTTACCGATGAAAGTTTTGCCCACAAAAAAATTTTTGTCGGTAAAAGTACATTTTTACCGACGAAATATTTTTCATCGGGAAAACTACACTTTTACTGATGAAATTTTTTTTCGTCAGTAATAATGTTTTTATTGATGAAAATTTACATCGGTAAAACTATTTTAATTTTTAAGATAGAAAATTTTCGCACTATTTTGAAATTTTCGCGGTAAGACTTTTACTGACGAAAATTTTCATCAGTAAAAAGCACAAAACCACTTTTACCGACGAAAATTTTCGTCAGTAAACGTGTAATGTTTTTCAATTAGGAATTTTTGCCCTGAGTTTTACCAACGAACTAAAACTGTCGGGAATAATGGTTTTACTGACGAAAATTTTCGTTGGTAAGTGTTATATTTTTCTCTTCAAAAATTTTCTTCTTGAGTTTTGCCGACGAACTAAAACTGTCGGGAATAATGTTTTTACCAACAAACATTTTCGTTGGTAAAAGTGGTGTTTTTCTCTTACAAAATTTTCGCCCTGAGTTTTATCGACGAACTAAAACCATCGGGAATAATGTTTTTTCCGATGACCATTTTTGTTGGTAAATTCGTTGGTTTTTCATTTAGAAAATTTGTTTTTACCGACAAAAAGTTTCATCAATAAAAGTGTTATCTTTTTCACTTAGAAGATTTTTCGCCTCGAGTTTTACCGACGAACTAACACCGTCGGGAATAATGTTTTTACCAACAACAATTTTCATCGGTAAAAGTATTATCTTTTTCACTTAAAAATTTTCGCCCCGAGTTTTACCAACGAACCAAAACCGTCGGAAATAATATTTTTACCGACGAAACTGTTCGTCGGTAAAAATCTTATATTTTTCAGATTAAAATTTTCACACTGAGTTTTACCGACGAACCTTTTCGCCAGTAAAAAACACACAAATAAATTTTACCAACAAATGGTTTCATCAGTAAAAATGTTTTATTTAGTAACTTACAAAATTTTCACTCTGAGTTTTACCGACGAACTAAAACCGTCGGGAATAATGTTATTACCGACGAAAAGTAGGTGTTATATTTTTAATACCGAAAATTTTGGCACGGAGTTTTACCGATGAAAATGTTCGTTAATAAAAAACCAAAAAAACTACTTTTACCGACGAAAAGTGTCGTCGGTAAAAGTGTTATATTATTAAGGTCAGTAACATGGATGAGACTTTTACCTAAGAAATATTTCGAAGGTTAAAGTCTCTTTTTTTTTTAAATATTCCAGCTCAAAATTCTTGATATACACCTGTTACAATATAGTTCATCATATTCTTCCTGATATACACCTGTTATATAATATATTTCATCATATTCATATTCACATACATCTAAACCCACATCCAAACATAAACTACATTCATCCAAACATAAACTACATCCATCCAAACACAAACAATCTTATCCACATCACATTCATCCACGCATAAATACATATAAGTTTAACATCATAAATAAAATACAAAAAATTATTCATAGCCTATTTCCTGGTGGGGCTCACAAAATTCAGTGTGGTGAACACATCGCCGACTGTGCACACACACCTAGGTCCTTACTCATGCCTTCATTGTAGATTTAAAATAGTTTTAATACAAGGTCATGAGTTCAAGTACCCATTGTGGCCGTAAGCGACACTGGTGTGTGAGTGTGTGTTAAAAGAAAAAGAAAGAAAAAAAATGTTGATTTATCTTTTGGGTTGAGCCTAATGGTACTTGGTGATTTCTCATCAAGTAGAAATTATTATTAATTATTTTTAGAAAGGTGATATTAGGCAACTTATAATTATATTAACATGATAAAATGTTGTACGTATATTAGAGCAAACACCACAAAGTAAACAATCCTATGGAAAAAAAATAAATGAAAAGAGAGAACATATGAGAGGTGCTCCTTATCTCCTTTGATGGATTCAAGCTGCATGTGCCCTACCCAACTTCCTATAAGGAGAAGTTATATGGGTCTCGGGATAATGTTGGTGACAAATCCACCTTATCTATTAATATTATCATATTGTATTAGGACATGACTCTAAAAATGAGATAAATCCAAATCTCAAATAATCTATGCTATAAGAGATAGTGGAGATGGAAATAAATGCATTGTGATGCTTGAGTTCTAGTATGCTTGCCAACAAAGCAAGATTTTCTTGTTCGTTGCCATGTGATTAGGCTATACATTATTACATCAATTGGGTTCAGGTTCGGGATCGGGTTTAGGGTTGGGTTTGGGTTTTCAAGTTTAGGTCTAAGTTTAGGTTAGGGAGTTGAGATTAGGATTAGGTGTAGGTTTAGGTTTAGGGTTTTGAGAATACATTTAGGTTTTAGTTTTATGTTTAGGTTTTAGGTTTTAGGTTTAGGTTTACGTTTAGGTTTAGGGTTTAGGTTTAGGTTAAGGTTAGGTTACAGGTTATAAGTTTAGGTTATAGATTATAGGTTATAGGTTAAGGTTTAGGTTTTGGTTTTGGTTTAGGTTAAGGTTATAGGTTTAGGTTTAGGTTAAGGTTTAGGTTATAGGTTTAGGTTAAGGTTTAGGTTTAGGTTATAGGTTATAGGTTATAGCTTTAGAGAATTGAGAATAGGTTAAGGTTTAGGTTTAGGAAATCGGGTTTGGGTTCGGGATCGGGTTTAGGTTTGGGTTTTCAAGTTTAGGTTTAGGTTTAGGTTAGGGAGTTGAGATTAGGATTAGGTGTAGGTTTACGTTTAGGGATTTGAGAATACATTTAGGTTTTAGTTTTAGGTTTAGGTTTAGGTTTAGGTTATAAGTGTAGGTTATAGGTTTAGGTTTAGGTTAGGTTATAGGTTAAGGTTTAGGGAATTGAGTTTAGGTTATAGGTTATAGGTTTAGGTTATAGGTTATACGTTATAGGTTAAGGTTTAGGTTATAAGTTAATGTTTAGGTTTAGGTTATAGGTTTAGGTTTAGATTTAAGTTATACGTTTTGGGATTTGAGAATAGGTTTAGGTCATAAGTATAGGTTTAGGTTAATGTTGTAGGTAATAGGTTTAGGTTATAAGTTTATATTAATGTTGTAGGTTATAGGTATGTTTAGGTTTAGGTTTAGGGATTTGAGAATACATTTAGGTTTTAGGTTTAGGTTTAGGTTTTACGTTTAGGTTAAGGTTACAGGTTTAGGTTTAGGTTTAGGTTTAGGTTATAAGTATAGGTTATAGGTTTAGTTTTAGGTTAGGTTATAGGTTAAGGTTTAGGGAATTGAGTTTAGGTTATAGGTTATAGGTTTAGGTTTTAGGTTTTAGGTTATAGGTTATAGGTTTAGGTTTTAGGTTATAGGTTATAGGTTTAGGTTATATGTTATAGGTTATAGGTTAAGGTTTAGGTTTAGGCTATAGGTTTAGGTTTAGGTTTAGGTTATAGGTTTTGGGATTGAGAATAGGTTTAGGTCACAAGTATAGGTTTAGGTTAATGTTGTAGGTTATAGGTTTAGGTTATAAGTTTATGTTAATGTTATAGGTTATAGGTTTAAGCTATAGGTTTAGGTTTAGGTTCAGGTTATAAGTGTAGGTTATAGGTTTAGGTTTAGGTTAGGTTATAGGTTAAGGTTTAGGGAATTGATTTTAGGTTATAGGTTTAGGTTTAGGTTAGGTTATAGGTTAAGGTTTAGGGAATTGAGTTTAGGTTATAGGTTATAGGTTTAGGTTTAGGTTAGGTTATAGGTTAAGGTTTAGGGAATTGAGTTTAGGTTATAGGTTATAGGTTTAGGTTTAGGTTAGGTTATAGGTTAAGGTTTAGGGAATTGAGTTTAGGTTATAGGTTATAGGTTTAGGTTATAAGTTATAGGTTCACTACAAGAAAAATAGCCATAGCCGACCGATGGGGCTAACCTTTGCCCGCAGCAAGTTTTAAGGGCCGCTGGAAAAGGGCACTTATAAAAAAAATATTCCATAGCCCTAATTTCATTTCTGCCTCTCCATCTCTCTCTGCCTCTCCCTCTCCCTCTCCCTCTCCCTCTCCACTCCCTCAAGCTCTCCCTCTCGCTCTCCCTCTCCCTCTTGCGCGCTCTCCCTCTCCATCTCCCTACCTCTCTCTGCCTCTCCCTCTCCCTCCTTCTCTGCCTCTCCCTCTCCCTCCCTCTCTACTCGCTCTCCCTCTCACTCTCCCTCTCACTGTCACTCTCTCTATCTACTAATTGTTGGGATAAGAGCCATCACAGACATCGGTTGTATTGGCAGTGGCACATGGATCAGATGGTAATTCACCACCTGAAGTTGTTGTCGAGATGCTGATGGATTTAAGGTATGAAGCCCAAACATCGAAAGATTTTTCTTCATCATCGTCTTCTTCTTCTTCTACATTGGGTGAGTCTTTGAGAAGAAGGTTGAGTAGGAGTAGATTAGAATGCAGAGTGTTTCCTTTAGTCCATGTACATGAGAGTCATGGAATCATATGAGTTTGTATCCATTTGTGTATATGTGAGTGAGAGGCTGTAATTTACAAGTTAGAATGTCTATTTCATCAAGGGCTGTGATGCAGTGAGAGTGTATTGGTAGGGTGCAAGTGTCCCACCTTGCGACTGGATTTGGACTGTAAATTTGATTTGAATGTACTTAGCCCAGAATCCCTCATGGATTTCCAGCCCTTGGTGAACTCTGTTTCTCGTCCCATGCATCTTTTTTTTTTCCTTTTACATCATCATTACCTGTAATGTATCTTTGAATATCTTCTTGGTGCTCACTAGTGCTGATGCTTGATTTCTTCAGGATCCTTTGCTAGGAGATTGGCGCAAGAATTTCCTATGTGGCAGGTACTTGCATAGAACTTCTGTTTAGTATACATTTGATACATTGAACATTGGTCTTGTGATCAACTTCCTTTGCTTAATTGTCGTAGGTTTTACTTCTGCTTTTCCTTCAAATGCTATTGAATTTGATTGATTTAATTGGAATGGTTAGCGGATACATTGGAAAGTTTGAGTAGATTAAGTTTTTGTAAGTGGCACCGAACACTCTTAACTATATGTATAAGCTGTTGGACAGAAATACGCTCTATTTGATGAACAGTCTGGACACAAACATGTCCTGTTGGACAAAACTACGCTCTGATTGATGAACAGTCTGGACACTTGACTGTTAGAAGTTCTGATATTCAATCTTTCGCCTACACTTCAAATTTTTAATCATTTTCCCTTTTCTTTTTTTAATCGCCTAAAATGTAGGCCATTAATCAAAGGGCTGCCCCACATCCACCTTTACTAAGTTGGCCCATCAGGACACTACTCATTCTTATTCTCATTACCTAAATTTCCTCAATAAACAGATGCGACAAATTTGCAAAAGAGGATTACAAGAAACTTAAAATCTAGCACAACAGAACATTACCCCATCAAAGGGTTTGATACTACTTACAAATATTCTGGTAGGGTTTCTATCTTATGTCAAAATGGATACGAAAATTTCCTTGAAGACATTGAGATGGATATTTTGGACTCATTCACAAGACTAGGTTCACTAGCAAGAGCTACAAATTTGATATTATCACATTCACTACTAGCCACATTGAAACTACCAGTGAATATTAAGTGAAAGTAAATGGCTATTAGAAAGATTTGATAATGTGTATTTTTGGAACATGACATGAAATGTTTAGTGTCATGAAGAGTTAATTTTTATTTTTTATTTTTTACTTTCAATCACTATTTTTTTTCTTTAAAAACCTTTTTGAAGGCCATTTTCTTAAGGCAACTGACTCTATCATGGCTTTATTATTATTATTTTATTTTATTTTATTTTTAACATAGTTAATTTACACCATGTCTTTCAAATCACATTTTCTTTTATTAGTTTCATTTAAGAGGATAGGCTGTTTTACAAGGTTGGGCATGAGGCCCACCATTTGTGTGGCATCTAATTAACCTATCTAATAGGATTGCTTTATCATGAAATTAAACATTTGTGTAACATCTATGTAGTCTCTGCTTTCTATATAAACTGTAACATAATCTGAACCAAAGCAAGAAAACAACCTTCTCTCTCTCTCTCTCTCTCTCTCTCTCTCTCTCTCTCTCTCTCTCTCTCTCTCTCTCACATCTTTTACATACTTTACATACTTGTACAATGAGAGTATCAAACAGTTTACATGTTTGAGGGAGGTCGTTTAAACCCTGAGGAGTTTTTTTTTTTTTTTTTTTTTGCTATGGTCCCTTCCTATGAAAACTGCTAATATTCAAATAAAGCTAAAGAGATTGGAGCAGTTCTATAGTGGCAACAAAATGAGGTGTGTTTGCTGGCATAGTTAAAATTGGCTCTCAAAATCCGCATTGTGTGTTTTAAGGGCCTGTTTGGTTTATCCATGGCTTTATACATTTTCTTAGACTTTATATTCCAGTTTCTAAGGGCTTGTTTGGTTGTCACTTAAAGATGTGTTTATCTCATTTTATTCAATCGTGATTATGTATTAGAGATCTTATTCAATTGTAATTATGTATTAGAGATCAATTCTTTTGGTAGGGATTAAAAATAAAACCAACAACTTATAACAGTGGTCTCTAATACGTAATTAAAAATAAAACCACAATCATGTAAATGATCTTCGGACTTGCTCCAATGGCTAATGTTGTAGCTTCTTTCGGTTGTTTCCAATTTGTCTTCTTCTATGAAAAATTGGCAATTCTATTCCCTATAGATCTATGGACCTTCAAATCCTATGGTTAAGGAATTCCACTCCCACCTTGGAATATTACATGGAACTTTGTTGACAATTTTGACATCTTCTATTAGTTTTAGGTGTCAACCTTGTTAACCTTAAATCAGAGGCCTAGATCTTCCATTCATTTAGTCATGGGCCTGGCATGGATCTTGCCTACTTTGATCTCACTAGAAGTAAGTCATAGTTCAAGGCCTTCCTCAAGATCCCAAACATTGGTTCGACCTTTGATGATTTAGGACTGACCCACATCCTTAGATAGCCTGGTGCAGTTGCTCCATGGAAAAGATAGACGACAAAGGACTTGTTCCTAGGTAGAACTATGGTCCCCTAACTTGGCTTGGCA
Source organism: Magnolia sinica (assembly GCF_029962835.1). Lineage (NCBI taxonomy): Eukaryota > Viridiplantae > Streptophyta > Magnoliopsida > Magnoliales > Magnoliaceae > Magnolia > Magnolia sinica. The sequence goes on along the minus strand of NC_080574.1, from coordinate 100,293,991 downwards.
ATGGGTCTGGTTCATGTTCATGCTAACTGGCAATGGCTTGGCTTGGCTTTGGTGTAGAAAGTTCCATGTGCTAACAAGGAAGCCCATGTCTTGGTTGCAGTCTGTCCTCTATTTATTTATGTCTTTATTATTTATGAAATGTTTATTTTCTGACCTAATTGCAATTTAAAAATATATTTTTTTGAATGGTGAAAATTTCAAATATATTGCCTAATCCACAAAACAACTAGTTGTTTTCCAAGTCCAACATCCATATGAATTTTCTTTAGCATTTCCTTGACTAATATGGCTCCAAAAATATTCCTTACTGCAATATGTACCAGATTGTTATTTGGACTCCTAGCTGAGCACTGGATGTTTAATTCATGCAGTGTCTTGTCGAGTACAATGCAGCATTAGCATCAATCTGCTTCATAAAGAATGGAAATGCCTCCTTAACTCTTGTTAATATGAAAATGCCATGTTTTCCTTTGTTTCTGATGTTATGGGATGAAATAGTCTAGTATGTTTCCCTAATAAATTCAATTTATATTGTTTTCAATTGGCATCTGTCTACCTAGTATCATTGGTAGTCAAGTGGTCTGGGATCTGGCATTTAAAAGAGATCTTGCAAATGATGAATTTGATGAAATGCACTAACAGTCTACATTAAATGTAGAAAAAGATTTGGTAGTTAGGATCTTCTAATTAGGGAGATTTTTGTATTTTATTTTATTTATTTATTATTATTATTATTATTTAATTTCATCCATTATGGCGGGCATCAGATCAATGGCATGGATGAACTAGTAATGAGCCCTAAATTTACAGATTAGGAACCAAACAGGGAAGTTTCATGTTGGTGACAAACATGGAACTCGGCATTTAAAAAATGATATTTAAAATCCTGCCAAAGTATAATTATATTAGTAAATAAAAATTTACTAAAATACCTTTAAAATAGTAAGGCCCTGTTTGGTAGAAACCTAAAAATGAGCTCATCTCATGTTAGTGTTGATTGACATGTTGGATTTTATATCAGTTTTCCTCCAACTTTTTAATAAACTCAGATGTTTGTGGTATATTGTCTTACAATGTCTACAAAATGCAGGTTAATCTGTCCACTAGTCAAATGGTGGATTTTATACCTTAATGCTTACCAAACACAAGCCAATAGGCACAACTAGTGGAAGGGACTATTTAGTAGGTTAGATTGAGAAGGAAACTTCTCAACTTCCGTCACAGACCCTCGGCCTATGGGTAAGTTTGGCATGTGCTTTCACCTATGCCTGGTGTTTACTATCCCCCATATAGAGTGGGATTCATCCTATGCTTAGTAACTCCTTCTCTCCATTCTTGACATTTGGTGGGTTTTAATAGGGAAAGCATGAACATACCCTGATATTCCAACAGATGAGCAATCCCAATCATGATCCCTTGTTTTTAAAAATGGACATTTTATGCATGCAATCTTGAAATTACAAAAAAAAAAAAAATGATGATCCTCCTAAATTTTGATTCTACAGTTTTGATAGAGTTTTACGGACCTTGGTGTGCAAGAAACTAGCACCAATTTTAATTGAAGTTGCAGTCTCATTTAAATCTGATGAGGACACGATGATTACAAAATGCTCATCTGATTAAGGTAGCCACTTTCACCCACCATACACATTTCTAGGCGGTATTACCTAATCTCTTTTTGAAATAACTTATGTTCTTTGGTCACTTTGCTTCAATTGTTGGTGTGAAGTAGCTCAGATCCTTCTTTCCAAATGGTGAATTACTTTGTGTTGGGCCTTCAGACTATGGTTATTCTAAATGCCTTTTGCATTATTGCATCTGCGACAACTTTTCTATTCCTTTTGTTTCAATGAATTTTACTTGGTTTGTTCTTTGCCTTCAGGTATTATGGACGGAGTCAGCCACACAGTCCCAATCTATGAAGGTTATGCTCATAGATCTTAGAAGAAACATAATGAATCACCATCATCAACATCATCTAAAGCTATCTATCTATCTTATTCTAAAAAATATCCCTGCTAATGCGGACTATAAACTAAAGATTTGTGATTTTGGGCTTGCATGTGTATCATTCAATGATGCTCCATCAGCTATTTTCTGGATTGTATGTTGCTCTTCCATGTTGTGTTTGATGCCTGTTATTTGCAGCTTTTGACCATGATTAATATCTGGCCTTTTGGATTTTATTGTGATCAGCTTTTATTTCTCTTATTATGTTATGTACTTGATTGTCTGTTTGATTATGATGCCATGTGTGTTATGCACTTGTGCTCATGATCCCATGTCTTATACATGTATTTATTTGCAAGATTATGTAGCAACCAGATGGTATCATGCTCCTGGAATCTGTGGCTCTTTCTTTTCCAAAGTAATCTATTTTGTATTTGTTAATCTTAAATCTGGATTTATATAATTGGGCATTTGATGGTTTATTTTATTTTATTTTATTTATTTATTTATTCTACTTTCATTTTTTATTTTAGATTTTTTTTCTTAATAAGTATATGCTTTGAATTCTTTTATAAATTTTGAGCAAGAAAATTCTAACATATAACTTTCATTTTTTTAATCACAATTTTCATTTCCAAACATTTTTCTCATAGCAGAGAGTGCGATGACCCGCACATGCAAAGAGTGCTGAAATTTTATCTTTGTACAAAGGCTTGCACTTATTAAGTGCACATGTTTTCATTGGTATATTTATATTTTTACCAATCTGCATTTTCTTTTAAACTGTAGAAACTTCTCATCGAACAATTTCAAAGGGTGGATCCCTGTTGAGTTAGGGAGCATAATCAATCTTGATACTCTGTAGGTTGTAATGCAAGCTTTCAATGGTTATCAGGAGAAAGAGGACTTGTACTATTAGAGAAGCTACCCTTCAATGGAAATAATCTGTGTCATGGGAGAAAAATATGTGTCATGAATGGCTTAAAGTTTCTACAAATGTTCACTTGTTTATTTTTTATTTCCTTCTGATTAAGAAATGTTAATGTCATCTTCATCATTCTGCTTCGTCTTTTGTATAATTTATTTCAGGGACATTTGGTCAGGTTTTAGAATGCTGGGACAGGGAAAAAAGAGATGGTAGCCATCAAGGTTGTCCGTGGTATTAAGGAGAAGAGAAAGGTACGCTCTTTTCTTTTCTTTTTTCAATCATCTGTCACATGTTATTCACTTAATCTTAATTATTGGGCGAACATCACAAGTATTACACATGTTTGGTACAATAGTAATAAATTGGTGTTTGCCTCACTTTGAATTTTAATCCAACTGTTTTCTTTGTGAAGGACCCGAGATACAGGAGGTTTCTTCTACATAGCTTGAACGAAAGCAATTTATATCATCTAGAGGCAACCCCAAATTTCTTTAGATGATTTATTGCACTTATCATCCAATAATATGTATGGTTCACCATTTGGTTTCTTGTTTTTAATTTCAAACCTCCATTAATAAATCTGTGAACTCTTATTCCTCCTGCCAGATGGGCAAAAGCCTTAAAACTTCCTTTTCTATGACATTTATATTTATAGCCAAACTTCCCTAAAAAAGGCAATTTCAAATGCAATGTGATGTTGTTTAAATGGGCTGTGAATTGTATTTTCACCCTTTTCAAAACTGGCTCTTGATCGCATTCACAACCATAAACATTGTAAAAAGGTAGAAACACTTCTACAAAACTTCCTTATAGATGGTAGGCAATAGCTTAGAAGCATCTTCGGTTTGTGAGTTTTGAAACTTCCATATCACAGCTGCTAAAAGGACTGTCCTATTCTTTTTTTTAAAAAAAAAAATATTTTTATAATCTATGAAACTAATTTTTATATTGGTTCCAATACTTGGCCAGGCGATTTTAGATGTTACAACTCCAAACAAAACATAGTTCATTTACAAGTCAACCATTTTAAACTCTCTCTTGCAGATACTTGCAAACGATTGTTGCATCTTGTCTCTCTAGTCCATAATAATCATGGTCTAATCTCTTGCAGGTTGTGTTGTCATGGGCCTCTTTGGTAAAACTATGCCTAAAACAGCAAGTACACTAGTTTTTGGAAGATATGGTCTTCAAGTTTTTCAGTTCATTTACTTTTGTTCTGTAATTTTATTTTCCTTGCAAGTTGCAAACCCATTGCCATTTTGTTGATTGTTCCAGTGCTTTCTCATATGGCTTTTAGATGTCACCTAATCTCTATTTATTTTGTATCATTGCTGTAGAGAATTTTTGAGCACTTTACACAGGTAAGCCAACACTATCTGTCATTTTAAGTGTTAGGTTATTCCTTAAGTTTATGTTACACTAATGCAGATACTCAGATTTGGACTTCTTTTCTCATTACAAGAAGTTTGTACTGAAAGCATTATTGATATTGAAAATAGTCAGTTGTAGTTAAGGTTCAAATTATCATTTGAACACCGCAAGCAGATACATGCTAACTTGGAAAATGTGCAAGAAATCTGAGCCATGTATCAGGTGTGCTCTACCATGTACATAACTGTGAGGATGGTTAAATAATCAGTTAGGCCACATAGATGAAAATGGTGGATGGTTTAAACAAGCTTGGCAATTTTTTCAAGTCTGTCCATGGTTTTAGCACATGCATTTTTTCTAGTCAACCAAAGGTATCTATGTCAATGTTTCTCCGCAAACTTATTGCTTTAGGCTTCAATCTAATGCTTTATTGATCAATTCATTTGTTTATCCTCACAAGCACCACATGTAGGATTTGGGACTAGATTTTGAACTATTTGGGGCTGGCTTGTTAGGCCATTTTATGTCTCTATTGTATGTGATCTCTCTCTTCACTTCATGTTTCAGGGAGGACAAGTGGTCAAGTACACTGCCATGTTAGCTTGTGGCAACTATCATGGAGTTGTGGGCTTTGCAAAAGGAAAAGGCCCAATAATTCCCATTTCCCTCCAAAAGGTATCTATTTGATGCATTTGTAGATATTAGCTTCATCCACTTTTTACAAGTTTGTAATCATCTCTTACCATAAGATTGATATTTGGAGCATATGTATCTATGGAATAACCTAGAACAGTGGCTAATGGCGAAGATTTATTTTGTAGGTTAGAACTGAATGGTAACCATTCTTTTCTCTATTGGAAGCTCCATTTCCACAGGTAGGGCCCACGGTAATGTTTATAACTGGTCTTTTTGTTGGTGCGCAAGTAATCACAAAGTGTGAAGGTAAGCAGTAACTGATTTGAGCATGGGAATGGAGAAGCTTCAGCTTCAAAATGTTAGCAAGTATGAACAGCTAGGAGGTAGGAGCAGGAGCACAAATCAAAAACACAATTCAAAGTGACAGTGGCACCTAGGTAGAAAATTTTACAGCCGAGCTTGTGCAGTTCTTATGCTGTTGTGTTTTTTTTATTTTTTTGTCCAACATGAGCATGCATATCTGACATCTTTTATTATTGTTTTTTTTTTCTTTTAACCTTCATCATCATCATCATCTAAGCCTTATAGGAGGCAATTGTCTAAGTCTAGAATGGTTCTTGTAAATTCTATTCCTAAACCACTCGAATCTCGACTCACATTCAGCTGGTTCCAAGGATTTCAATCTATGTGCACGCACTATAAAGGAATGACAATTCTTCCACTGTCTCTCTGTCTTTGTTACCATTGCCAATTTAATACCCGACTTAGATAAGTCATGACTTAACTCAAGACCGAACGAATTGATCCAAGTTGCTGAGTCTAGAAAACATGGATGGGGCTGATTTTTGCACAAGGTGATGGCAGGGCATGGGCAAGTCAGGCCCACTTTCATCCCATCTTTAACCAATCAGTATCTGCAAACAACTCGTGTGGGTGTAACAAATTCCTCTAGAAAACCCTTTACTAGAATTGATATTTCCAAAGAAGGAGACTTTTTAGAGTTATTGTTGTACATGCTTATGTCAAAGGCTTGATTTTGAGTCACAAAACCGTTTACTGGAATTGATATTTCCAAAGGAGAGGATTTCTCCTGCCCCTTCTCTTGCTACGTCCATTTACAACTTCTTAGGTACAGATGATTCATTCTTTTTGCAATATAGCATTTCTTGGAAACTTGATTCACTTTACATTCCCTTTATGAAACTACTGATTCACTTCACATTCCGTTCTTATATTCGAAAGTAGAAAATGCATGAAGAAACTTTTTCTCTGCATATCATTGTAAAAATCTGTAATAATTTAAAATTGTTCTCATTTAGCACTTATTATGTGGATATATTGTGGAGAAAGACATCTAATAGATGTTTAACTTCATGGAGTGATGAAGTCTCATGGTTATGTTTTCCTTCTGTGTCCACTTATATAGACATACACAACCGATTGTTTGTCAAAATAACTCGAAGTATACTCCAAGTTTGTATGTGGTCTCTTACATTTATAGTTTACTGAATTCTCAGTTAAACACATAATTTTAGTGGAATGCAGGGTTTTATCTTGTAGGGAGAGTAGGTTTTTAGATCTAATCCCTTATCCTATTTGGAATACTCAGCTGAGCCAACATGCGCATGTAAGGGATCCATTGACACACTTTCTACTTTCCATCCAAATTTGAAGTCTCTAGATATAATAGTAAATTTCTGATAGTGAGTAAGATTGTCTTGTGATCTTCATTTTGTGGCCTATGAAATATATGTTGAAACTAGTAGATCTTCAACAACATAGGGAAGACAAAAACCTTTAAACTAATGGAGTTTCAATGGTCCCATAGTCTCTTTAAATCAACAGTCTTGTCTGTAGAGATAAAGACAAGTAGTTAGTTTTAAAATTATGATTTAAATATCTTGATACTACAATCAAGAATTAAATGATTTTTTGACAAAGAATTTAAGCATGGATGGCATTGACTTGAATATATTGGATTTATTTTTTGTGCAATTAAGAAAATCTTTTTCCTTGGGCCACCCAAATGCTAAGATTAGTGTCCTCCATGTAGCCCTGTCTTTTGAAGCCCCCAAATTATTTAAATCTTGTGATGTGCAGAACAACATAAACCCATTGTAATCTCCCTTTGTGCAGGTTCTGGACCGTGGTGAGAAGATTGAGCTTCTAGTAGACAAAACAGAGAACCTCCGCTCACAGGTGGTGAACCTCAATATCATTGAGGGCCTGAACCTGCTGAAGGACTCCAAAATAACAGTGCTGATGCCTTTTACTGCTACACAGCTCACCAAAGATCGACAGAAGAAATGAGTCACTTGGAAATAATGGCAATCATTGGCAACAAGGAGATCATTGACATTAACCAAGGTATGTTAACTGCTTAGAATGGTGATAAAAAAAAAAAAAAAAAACTAGGATGCATGTGAGTCACCTTTTCTTCTTCTTGTTTTTTTTTTTTTAGTACTTTTTGACAAGAAAGATTTTCTCTATTGCTACGGATTGTCAGTCGCCATGATCCCTATAGCTATGAATTTACTCCGTAGCAAATATTTAAAGAGCTACGGTGCCAATTACTACGGTCGCACTATGTAGCTAGTCATCTTTAGCTACAGATTTTATCTGTAGCTTTTAACCAATTTTCTGGTAGTGTAGCAAAAAACTGGTGATTTAGCGGCGTCCAACACAATTGTCAGTAAAGGTGCTGACTGCCAGTAAAGCCTTTACCGGCTGTTAGCTTACCACGGGCAAAGGATTTACCGGCGGTTTTCTGGGCCTTTGCCGGCGGTTTTGACCGCCGGTAAAGGCCACTTTTCATGTAGTGGTTATAGGTTAAGGTTTAGGTTTAGGTTTAGGTTATAAGTACAGGTTATAGGTTTAGGTTTAGGTTTAAGTTAGGTTATAGGTTAAGGTTTAGGAAATTGAGAATAGGTTAAGGTTTAGGTTTAGGAAATCGGGTTCGGGTTCAGGTTCGGGTTTAGGTTTGGGTTTTCAAGTTTAGGTTTAGGTTAAGGAGTTGAGATTAGGATTAGGTGTAGGTTTAGGTTTAGGGATTTGAGAATATATTTAGGTTTTAAGTTTAGATTTAGGTTAAGGTTTTAAGTTTAGGTTTAGGTCTTAGGTTTAGGTTTAGGTTTTAGGTTTAGGTTATAGGTTATAGGTTATAGCTTATAGCTTTAGGGAATTGAGAATAGGTTAACGTTTAGGTTTAGGAAATCGAATTCAGGTTTGGAATTGGGTTTAGGTTTGGGTTTTCAAGTTTAGGTTTAGGTTAAGGAGTTGAGATTAGGATTAGGTGTAGGTTTAGGTTTAAGGATTTGAGAATACATTTAGGTTTTAGGTTTAGGTTTAGGTTTAGGTTTTAGGTTTAGGTTAATGTTATAGGTTTAGGTTATAGGTTTAGGTTTAGGTTATAAGTTATAGGTTATAGGTTATAGCTTTAGGGAATTGAGAATAGGTTAAGGTTTAGGTTTAGGAAATCAGGTTCAAGTTCGGGATCTGTTTAGGTTTGGGTTTTTAAGTTTAGGTTTAGGTTAGGGAGTTGAGATTAGGATTAGGTGTAGGTTTAGGTTTAAGGATTTGAGAATACATTTAGGTTTTAGGCTTAGGTTTAGGTTTTAGGTTTAGGTTTAGGTTATAGGTTTGGGTTATAAGTTTAGGTTTAGATTATAAGTGTAGGTTATAGGTTTAGGTTTAGGTTAGGTTATAGGTTAAGGTTTAGGGAATTGAGTTTAGGTTATAGGTTATAGGTTTAGGTTATAGGTTATACATTTTAGGTTAAGGTTTAGGTTATAGGTTAAGGTTTAGGTTTAGGTTATAGGTTTAGGTTTAGGTTAAGGTTTAGGTTTAGGTTATAGGTTTTGGGATTTGAGAATAGGTTTAGGTTATAAGTACAGGTTTAGGTTAATGTTGTAGGTTATAAGTTTATGTTAATGTTGTAGGTTATAGGTTTAGGTTTAGGGATTTGAGAATACATTTACATTTTAGGTTTACGTTTAGGTTAAGTTTATAGGTTTAGGTTTAGGTTTAGGTTATAGGTTTTGGGATTTGAGAATAGGTTTAGGTTATAAGTATAGGTTTAGGTTAATGTTGTAGGTTATAAGTTTATGTTAATGTTGTAGGTTATAGGTTTAGGTTTAGGGATTTGAGAATACATTTAGGTTTTAGGTTTAGGTTTAGGTTTTAGGTTATTGTTTTAGGTTTAGGTTATGGTTAGGCTATAGGTTATAAGTTTAGGTTATAGGTTATAGGTTATAGGTTAAGGTTATAGGTTATAGGTTTTGGTTTAGGTTAAGGTTATAGGTTTAGGTTTAGGTTAAGGTTTAGGTTTAGGTTATAGGTTATAGGTTATAGCTTTAGGGAATTGAGAATAGGTTAAGGTTTAGGTTTAGGAAATCGGGTTTGAGTTCGGGATCGGGTTTAGGTTTGGGTTTTCAAGTTTAGGTTTAGGTTTAGGTTAGGGAGTTGAGATTAGGATTAGGTGTAGGTTTATGTTTAGGGATTTGAGAATATATTTAGGTTTTAGGTTTAGGTTTAGGTTTTATGTTTAGGTTAAAGTTACAGGTTTAGGTTTAGGTTTAGGTTTAGGTTTAGGTAATAAGTGTAAGTTATAGGTTTAGGTTTAGGTTAGGTTATAGGTTATAGGTTTAAGTTTAGGTTATAAGTGTAGGTTATAGGTTTAGGTTTAGGTTAGGTTATAGGTTAAGGTTTAGGGAATTAAGAATAGGTTAAGGTTTAGGTTTAGGAAATTGGGTTCGAGTTCGAGTTCGAGTTTAGTTTTGGGTTTTCAAGTTTAGGTTTAGGTTAAGGAGTTGAGATTAGGATTAGGTGCAGGTTTAGGTTTAGGGATTTGAGAATATATTTATGTATTAGTTTTAGGTTTAGGGTTATACTAGGGTCTGCTCCAACAATTTTGAGCAAATACATAAACACGGCCTATCCAAATGGTTAGGCCACTCCAATGTTATCCATAGAAAATGGACAGCTTTATCATGGTCATAACAGCGGTTCCCACCTTCCAAGGACCCCCTCTCAACATCCAGATAGCTCCGACACACATCAAGGTCTACTCCATCAATTTTGAGCAAATACATAAACACGACCTGTCCAAATGGTCAGGCCACTCCAATGCTCTCCATAGGAAATGGACAGCTTTATCATAGCCATAACAGCAGTTCCCACCCTTTAGGGACCCCCGCTCAACATCTGGATAGCTCCGACGCACATCCGGGTCTGCTCCATCAATTTCAAGCTAATACATTTAAAAACAAGCTAGGCATCTATTTTTTGGTGGATGAGAACCAATCTTCCAGACTATTCATCAGGCAATCCATACAATGGAATATTCCATCTATACAGCTATTGACCCACAAATGAGATCCAATCTTCCAGACTATTCATCAGGTCATCCACACAAGAAACAATCCCCATTCTATAGGAATTCAACATCTATAAAATAAAAATTTACAACTTAGAATATAAAATTCAAATAAGAAGAAGAAATCACTTGAAATGTATCATAATGCATGATTAATGGTTCCATATGTGTAACACCCTAAAAATTAGGGGTTGAGCAGAAGCTCAACTCCCGAGTTCCAACGCATCACTTATGCAACATAGATAATGATGATTAAATGTTGTCCATATTAGTGCATTAAACATGAGTGGAATTGTATCAAATCAGTATATCATACTCCAAAGACAGTTAAATTATGCAAGCAGAAGACTGTGATAAATATATAGAGCATATAAGTGATTATGAGCCCCCAGAGTATGAATGTCACCAGGTTAAATAATTACATGTATAATTCTAAAATTCATAACATATAAAGTGTAATGTCATCTAATCCATATCCCTGTAGCGCTGGTAACACAACTCTAGGTCTACATAGACCCGCCAGAGAGTTGCAGGTAGGAGAACTCCTCCTCGTTGTCATAGAAGGTAGGCTCCATCTCGTAAGTCGCATCATCATCTGAAACTAAAATAGAGTCTGGTTGGTGTTTTAAAACACCGTCCCACAGTGGGAGTGAGTGATCAACTCAATGGAGCTATAAGGCAAAGGTAAACATGTTATCAATTCAGTCAAACAGTAATGATGAAGCAATACAACAAGTATTCCTAAGTACTCTTGTTAATGCAAGGATGGGATGCCATAATGATGTATACCCTCGCCTACACTCCCTCTGCGACATCATCTCATGGTCGCGCATGCAACACTCCCGTTGTGCTCAACTCCAATGCCAAAGGCACATGTAATGCGGTGCATGTGCGTGATTAGCCAAGTTCTTAATTAGGCCTATTCATACAACAGGTTTGGGAAGCTAAGGTACTTCCCTTTATATCATTGACCCAAACAATGATCCATCTAGGGTCGTTAATCCTAGTTAATCACATACGATAGGCAAGTTCGCGAGTTTACTCTATAGGTCGTTACTGGAGGCTCGTCACCTCAGCGTAGGCTTAATTCACACTTGAGGTCACTACGAGAGGCTTGTCACCTGATTGTAGGCCTATTTTATACTCAAGGTCACTATGGGAAGGCTCGTAACCTTAACGTAGGCCGACAACTCGAATATAGTGTCCCATACACTACCATATTCGGCTCATGAGTTTTGGGTTGCTCACTAGTCATTACAGGGAGGCTCGTCACCCCAACGTAGGCCGACAGCTCGACCACGGTGTCCCATACACCACCATGCCCGGCTCATGAGTCTTAGTGGATTGTGGTACCAAGGTTAAACAGGCTTTGCACTGGTAAGTGGTACCTTAGATTCAGGCAGTAGTGTCCATACATGGTAAACACACATTAGGCCAATCGGGTTACTTGACAAGTCTGATTGGTACGAGCGCATGCTAAGTTAACCAACATGGAGCGCATACGCACTCCTTGTAGTCTAACCACTGTCGATATCACCATACGACTAGAATTCATTGAACGTGTCCTTGGAGGCAGAACCAATCCGGCCACTCTAACAAAATCTGTTACCGAATGCCTGGACTACCTCATAGTCCTAATCTCACTCTAAGATAATAGCATTCACATATGGTAGTCATAATAGTATAGAGCAGACAATTCAAGCATTGCAATCATTTGAGCATTTCATAAAAATACAGAATAAACATGTTATCGCACATATGCATTTCATACTTAAATCACGTAATTAGATTGAGGTTACATAAAGAAATCAATGCATATAGTTAAGGTGGTTGAGAATCTTATCTCAACACCATTAATAAATGCATTTTATCAAACAATTACTCATTCAGACATTTTATCAAACACTTAAGCTACACCTTCGACATACATGATATAACTTGGTTATAACATGTATTAGGGCAAATCCTTTCACAAAGGAGTTGTCACACATCCAACAATCATATATTCTCAATCACTAATCATGGCAAGCTCAAATCATAATTTCATATTCATTCAAGCATTTCATCAAACACATGGAATGCATTTTATTCAACATAGTTCATATATATGTGTAATATATGGCAATCATCATATCTAAGTACATGTGATAGCAATCAAGTCAATCATAAATCATTAACTGACATTGAAAGCCTTAAAAACCATAACCTAAAGTTTATAGTCCGCACCTTTCGTCGGTAAACTCGTCTCGCACTCAGTTTGAACACTACGTCTTTGTCTACGATACAATGACAACCTATAACATGAAATACACCATTTACTCTATGTGGATACCTAACATAGATTAGTGTTAGGATCTCTTACCCAAGAACGGAGTCAAAATCATAGGTATAGCGACACAGGTAGGATGATTCGGCACGTGGAGCAGTGGGATCAAATTCCAGCAACTATCTCTCTCTCTCTCTCTCTCTCTCTCTCTCTCTCTCTCTCTCTCTTCTCCTCACTATCTCCTTCTGTTTTCTCTCTTCTCTCTCCTAGGGTTAGGAATTTCGTATGGAATGAGAGAGGGTGGGTTAAGGCCCCTATATAGGCCCAGAACTGATGACAATGGCCCCAGGGCCATGGTATACTTAGGTTATAGCCAAAAGTTATCTGTTTCAGGCCAACGGAGCTCATCTGGAGGCCCATTTTCTACATATGATCCACAGAAAGTTCCCTAACAATGGATCTATGTCAGGTTAAGTTTTCAGTCCGATCAAATTTATGGATCGACCACAAAAGACCAGTTTCAATTCAACGGTCATCGTCACTCGATCAGGGCCACAAGTGCACTGACATGTGTAGGAAAATTTTCCTGATCTAAGGGTGTAGTTGGGTCATAATCTGACGGTCTGAAACCTTAAATTTGACCTACAAGCGAATGACCCAATTTACTTAAGTTTGAGTTCATTTTCTAAAGATATTCGCATTTCTCACACACTTCGCTCCGGGCTCAAGTTGTACGTTTCTAGATACTGTTTGGACTTGATTCCCGAGATGGTTGTCAAGCCCAGTAATGCGGTCATAATCATATCATTTCGTAGTGATCAAACTTTCGACGCACGGTTCTGGTCCGATACAGAGTTTCAAGATGCTCCCGAGAGCAACTGGGTTTTAAGGTTTCTCCTAGGTTTTTAGGTAATGTAGAGTTAGCGATTATACCGGGTATGGGTCTTGTAGTTCGTATAAAAAGCAGTTCAAGCTAATCTACTAATTAATTTAGTTTAGTACTTAATTAATTTTCATCTAATTTCTTCATAATTTGATCCTTAGTGGTTTCTTCCTGAGGTGGTACTCAGGTCTTTGTACAGATTTTTCCGAGATGTTACAATATGGCTGGAACTTGTTTTAATATTTCTGTGTGCTAATGTCATCTCTTATCTAACTTGTTTATAAGCTCACACAGACATGAATGAAGGGAAAACACAACTATCAGCTTAGATCCATTCATAAGCTCACACAGACATGAATGAAGGGAAAACACAGACTGTAAATCAATTACCTATAAATCATTTACAGTTAGCCACATTTACTGGCATCCAAATGACCCCTTGGTGCCTTGTGGAGTGTGACAACTATCCTTTTCCCATAGCAGGCGACATTCAAATCACATCTAAACATCTATGTTCTAAAACTCAACTCCACTAGGCCAAATTGACTCCAACTCAATCAGATTTCACGGAGACAGAATAGATTTTTTTTATTAAAAAAAAAATCAAAACAAAATGATTTGGTCATAGATTGAGTCAAGACTCGTTAAAGACCCAATTGACTCAACATGACAAAGTAAAAAAATCTTGACAGAACACAATAAAACTGGACCAAGCTCAACTCGACTCACCAAAAATCAACAATAATATTACTTCAAATATTAGATATCAGTATATCACAGAGTCTTGGTGTTCAAGACTAGACGATGCTCTTTCAATTTACTTATTTCAAGTTAAGTACATTCACAAGTCTTAAACCTTGCTAATATTCAACAGCCTAAGCTGCTTGAGGTGTAGGATTACAATTCCCCTTGCAGACAAACATGTGTAAGATCCATGCCATTCATCAGGCAGGCCCAGCCGTTCTTTTACCGTGGCCTAAAAATTAGGTTCTTCTGCATCAGTCATGCCAGATGTGTACATTGAATGTGGAACATTGGTAATTTTTTAAAAGTTCCACCCTTTCCATACACAAGTGTCCCACTTGATGAGCAGCCTATTTTTCACTAGGCCACATGTATGGTGGGCCACACCAATAAACGACTCAGTTTCCATATCAAGAATCATATTTCTGGGATCAGCTATGATTGCTACTAACAGAGACCGAAAGTTCCAAGTTTTCTACAGTAAAAAACCAAAATTGCTGAAAATATTTATGGGATCAGCTATGATTGCTACTATCAGAGACCAAAATTTCTGAGATGGGTGGATCCCTATTGCTAAATCCCCAAATCCCTAATTTCTAAATCCTCAAATCCACAGATTGTTAAATCCCCAAATCCCTAAATCGGTATTGAGATATAGAGAGAGAGAGAGAGATACCTCACCGAGCTTCAGAGACAGAGAGAGGGCGTGCGTGGGTAGGGCGTGTGGCAACGGTAGGGTGGAGAGATTAGAGAGAGGGGAAGAGAGAGGGAGAGAGAGAGAGAGAGAGAGAGAGAGAAGAGGGAGAGGGTGCGAGAGAGAGAGAGAGAGAGAGAGAAGAGGGAGAGGGTGCGAGAGAGACAGAGAGAGAGAGAGGAGGGATTTCTGTTTAGGTCGGGCGTCGGGCGGGCGTGCGGTGGGTAGGGAAAGAGAAGAAAGGGAAAGGGGGCTAGGGTTGGGTGGGGTCGGGTATATAGGGAAAATGTTCTGTACAGTCGAGCTCATGGGAACTTCCCACGAGGTCGAGCTGTGTGGGCCCCACTGTGATGCGTGTCGACCATCAACACCGTGCATTTGATGGGCCCCCTTTAAATTATGGGATATCCCAAAAATCAGCCGTATACGGAACTTAGGTGGGCCATACCATCTAAAATCATGTGAAGAAATGCCTAAAACATATAAAATCACTTGGTGGGGCCCACCTAAAATTTTAATGCATATGAAACTTGGTCTGACTCCTCATCCAAGAGGGACACACATAATGGATGGGCTGTATTTGTGAACCACATCTCGGTGGTCCTAACAAATGATTATGAATATTTTAATGAAGGGTAACCCCTCTCAACTTTTGTATGTGGTGTGGCCCAAAAAAGTCACGGATTGACTTGATTTTTAAGCTCCAGGCCCACCATGGAATGGTGCATCTGACTGATCAGGTAGATGTTCGACACCCATCATGGTGGGGCCCACACAGCTTGACCGTATGAGAAGTTCCCATGAGCTCGACCGTATGGAACCTTTTCCCATATATATATATATATATATATATATATATATATATATATATATATATATATATATATATATATATAATAAATTATAAAATTATTATATATCTATATATATATATATATATATAATAAATTATAAAATTATTATATATCCATCATTAAAATCCTCCTAAGGCCCACTGTATTGTTTATTTGACATCCAATATGTTGATTAGGTCATATAGGGCCAGATGAAGGGGAAAAAAATCAGTTTGATCCAAACTTTTATGGCCCCAAAATGTTTTTTAATGGTTGACGCTCATTCAACATTGTTTCCTGGAATGTGGTCCAGTTAAGATTTGGATATATCTCATTTTTGGTCTCATACCGTAAGATGATCTTTAAAAATATATAGACGGCATGGATTAAACACATACATCATGGTAGGGCTCACAGAGCACCAACCACCAGCCATTGGATGGTGTCAGGGGGAGTATCCAATCCATTCCCCTTATTTGTGGTGTGGTCCATTTAATCTTTGGATATGATTCATTTTTTGGATAATTCTCTAAAATTATCTTGAAAAATGGATGAGCGGTGTGGTTTTATCCCAAATTTTTGGTAAATCCAAAACTCAAGTGTACCATGCCACGCGAAACAGTGTGGAATAATGATTTCCACTGTTGATTCCTTCCTTAGGCCCACAATAATGTTTATTTGACATCCAACATGTTCATAATATCAAAAAGGTATAAATGAAGTGAAAATACAAACATCAGCTTGATCCAAAACTTCTATGAATGTTATTTTTAATGGTGGACGTTCAGTCCCTACTTTGTAGTCCACTTAAGCTTTGGACCTACCCCATTTTTTGGTTAATATCTTAAAATGATCCGAGAAAAGCGTTGAACGGTATGGAGAAAGTCAATCCATGACTTAAGTGGGCCAAGAGCTTAAAAATAAAGTCAATCCATGACTTGGGTGGGCCACACCACATAATATAATGGAGAGGGGTTTCCTTAAAACATTCATAATCATATATTGGGTCTGCCTAAATGTGATTCACATATCCAACCCACTCATTATGTGTGTCCCACTTGGATGAGGGGTCAGACCAAGTTTCAACCGCATCCAAAACTCAAGTGGGCCCCACCAAGTGCTTTTATATTTTTTAGGATGTCTTCACATAGTTCTTAGGATGTCACAAAAGGCGTTTTCAAGGTATACTTGTGGCCCACCTAACATTGGACCATCAGAAGTCAGGGCATTTATGATGGGTCCACCTTGTAAATGGCCCATTCAATGGTCTGAAGGAAATGACAATCTAGAATTAAAATAAATAGATGTACTCATCATATTCAAGTTAAACATGGACCATCAAATAAGCGGACTTGTTAGATTTTGAGATAAGATCTATTCTCATTGAGCCATACCAATTCAGCGGCCCAATCTTTAGGTTGGCCCTATGTTTGCAAGGGCATTCGCAAACAAATGATAAATGTGAGGAGACTTTTGACACCTTGTATTTGAGTGTATTTGGATACAACCACTTGTTGGGCACGGTGTATTCAGGGGTAAATGAAATTTAGAGGTATTTCAAACACACATTTTAGATGTGTTTCCAAATCCTAGGTTTCTATTGAAATCATGAGCCTTTTAGGCTACCTTTTCAAATGCAATAGAGTCGTATATGTGAAGTAGAGTCACTAATCTATTAATTTATTGAACATGGCATAATGATGATACATAAAAACAATCTAATAATTGGCTGCAACACTAAAATCACATCAATTGAATGATTTGAACTATCCAGTAAGTGATTTAAATGGATGGTTAAAAAAACATTAGTGAGCCACTCATTTATGATCCTTATGCTTGTAGCCCATGTAAGGTACACAATTTCTTCATTTGTTTTTGCCAAAGTATATATTTTAATGAGCTCATTACAAATAATTTGTCAAATATCACGCGCACACAATCTGGTTTGGAATGTGAAAGCTGATTTAGTTAATCAAATTCAATATCAATAAATATATTAAAGTATCCTAATGCAATCCTATTATAAGCTCCCAATTGAAATGCTTAGATTCGAGTGCACTCTAATTGTTATGCCAAACGTAGCTTAGAAGTCAAAATCACCTTGATTCTAGTGTAGTTGAAGGGTGGAATCCATTGCATTCTTAAATACGGGCTCCCAAATTACCTAAGATTTGTTTTGTGAGCTGACAATTTTAGTGTAGTTGAAGGGTGGAATTCATTGCATTTTTAGGATGTCTTCAAAAAGATATAAATGAAGAGAAAACACAAACATCATGATGGGCCCCACAAAACTTACTAACATTAATTCTTAGGTTCTCAAGGTGTCAATAAGTCAGGTCACAATTTTGACCAGAATATTTGACCCATTTTACATGTCTGGTCCATTTAGTCTATTTTACTGATCATTACCCTCAATTTGACTAGTTACTCGCCTTGATCATGCTACATATGAGAAAAATATTGGGTAAACAAGATTGATCAATAATTTGAGTGAATTTTGATTTAAACATCTGAAGTTATTTACTCTTTAATCTGGACTGATTAAATTGTCCAAAAACTTCTATGGCCTCCAAGAAATTTTAAATGGTAGAGGTTCAATCACACTATTTCCTATGGTGTGGTTCACTTGAGCTTTGGATATGCTTCCTTTTTGTTCTCTAGACCTCAAATTATCTGTTAACATGGATGAATGGAGTGGATAAAATAAATAAATAACAGTGGACCACACAGAGTTTACTCTGGTAAGGACTTTTTGAGGCCCACCACAATTTCTGTGTTCTATCTAATCCGTCCATCTGTTTTGAAATATAATTTTAAGGTATCATCCCATAAAATGAGGTATATCAAAGGCTCAAGTGGACCACATGGTAAGAAACAATGGAGATTAAATCACACGTGATTCCTATGGTGTGGTCCACTTGGGCCTTCAATATACCTCATTTTTGGGATCATTCACTAAATGTATTTATAAAAATGAATGGAAGGAAGGGATAAACCAATACATCATGGTGGGCCCCACGTATCCATGCCCAAAATGATTAGGCGTGCGCTGAAAAGAGAGTCGCGTGCCCAAATCAATATACGACCATCTCTCTCTCTCTCTCTCTCTCTCTCTCTCTCTCTCTCTCTCTCTCTCTCCCCAAAACCGATTCTCCCTCTTTACGCCCAAAACCCTCTCCCTCCCTCACTCTCTCCCTCTCTCTCTCTCTCTCAATCATCCCTCTCTCTCTCTCTCAATCATCCCATTTTCAAAGCCCTAGCATTTTCTCTCTCTCACTATCTCAACGAACTTGGAAAGGTAAGCAATTCTTCATTTTCATTTTATTGATTTCCTTATGTTTTGCAAATCTTCTTCGATTCTCGACTGAAGATCTCGATTATCAGAGAAACTCATTCAAACTTTACTCTTCTTTTTCTTTGTTTACATCTACAAGTGAAATTGCTGATTTTATAAATGGGTTACAGGTAAAGAAGGGCCTGCATGAGCCCATGAGCAGGGGCTATATATGTGGAGTGTTTTTGTGTTGATTTTGTATTGTAATTGGAGTGTTTTTGTGTTGATTTTGCATATGGATTTTGATTGTTAGCATTTTCTAATGATTGTGGATGTCGGTTCATTAGCTCTTGTAGGGGTTCATACGGGCTTTTGCATGGGTGTTACCTATTTTCAAAGAATTCATGCCAAATGTAAACCTGAAACCTGAAAAGATGCGATCTCTAGTAAAGGCCCTTCCAGAATCTTCAAGGCCCTTTGATGACGGGCTATATAGAGCACTTGATATCTATTTCAAGGTTTGAATCCATTCATCGATATTTACTGTAGCTTGGATTTGTAACTTGCTTTCCTTTTCACAATGTTTTACCTTAGCAAGTTCTAACTTGCAGAAATGTCTTGTCAAGCTTGTTTGTTTTTGCGCCATATAGAGATATATCATTAGGTGTTAAATGACTAGTTCCAGTAATTTAAATATGCAATGAAATAATCTTGTGCATGTAGCATCACTTCGATAACAATTTTTTTTTTACTCAGATGAATTATATCCTACGTGCCAAAGATTTTCATTTGTTTCAAATATTTAGTCATTCTGTTTCAAATACTTAGGGCCCAAAAGGACGTGGGTAGAGGTAGTAAGAAAAGACTTGATGACCTATGGTCCAACAAAAGTTATGGCCCCTGATAGAGTGGAATGGAGCGGAACAGGATTCATTTGGCTGACCTAATTAGCTGTGAGCCTAGTATAATGCTTAGAGGATGATGATGATGATGATAAATTTGATAACATGTTTCTTTTTATCTCATATGTTTCAAATATTTAATTATTCTGTTTCTGTGGTTCATAATGATATAAGTTATCATCCTAATATATGTCATTTTCTTAACTGTCCAAGGGCACATCCTTTTTTATGAACTTGGAATTCCAATGACTACAAAGACTGCATTAGGCTGTCCATCTACAAAATTGATAGCTAGTTGGACATCCATTGCAACAAGGATGTTTATCTATTCCAGAAAAAAATGAAACCAGCAGAGCTTTTTCGACCACAAATTGAATAAAAAATAGAATTGACTTGCTTTTTTGTCATTATTATTGAAATTCATCCTCCTTTTGATTGTTTCTCTGGACGTCCAAATGGGCCTTAAAATCAGTACTGTGAAACAGATGAATGTTGACAAAAAATGGATGGTTTGACTATATTCATGTCTCCTACATTATTACTTATTCCTTTTCAATTCTAAAAGATGCATAAAATTCTTACAGTATATGGAACCATTTTGTTCTTACTCCTCCATTGTCAAATGCCACAAAACCAAAACCTATTTTCAGAGCATTAGGCAAGATTTTGTATGAGATTATTTTTAAATGGTTGTAGTGTTGCCTGTAGATTCTACGTGTAGTAGGTTTTGGTTTTGAGCATTTGGTGAAGATTATGCATTACATGTTGTTTCTGGTTCTTCAGGGTGCGTTTGGATGCAATTTTAAATTGGATTGCAATTCTGTTATGTAATAAAGTGGAGATAAATAGATTGTAGGTAGCCTTCCTATCAAGGGTTGAGCTCCAAATTGCAGTCCTGTTCCTCTCAAGTTGGACTCAAATGAAACATGACTGCAAGTTAAGGGCTTCTTTCCCCTAATGAATACTAGAAAACATCATTAGTTTTTCTCATTTCTTCTTGATTAAACTAAATATTTGCTACAATTCAATTCACTTGATTTTTTTTTATAATTCTGGATAAAGGTTTTGGTTTTCAAAGTTTTCGTGCCATTGTTCCTGCTTATTGTATTTGATTAATTCCACTTCATTATGACTCGATTGCCTTGATAGGTTTTGGTTTTGTGGCATTTGGCATGGATTCTCCTTGGTGAATTTTTATTCTATTGTGTATATTTTTTTGTTCATAAATAGTCTGGAGTATCTCCTCATTCATTGTGAGTTTGATTCAGCAATATGAGTTAGTTCTTGTGGCTCTCGATTGGTAAGAGAAGGAAATTTCTTTGGCAGCCCACCATGTGGGCTGTTGTGTTATTGATTTGGAAGGAACAAAATCTTAGGACCTTCAATAACATATCTAATAAAAAGGACACTGTTTTGCTTAGGGCCAAAGGAGAGTCATTTCTTAGGCATTGGCACTGAACCTCTTTATGGGTGATGATAAGGTATATCTTTCACGGGACTTGGTAAATGTGCTATATAAATTCTAGGTACAATGAGGTTGAGGGATGGCCCCTCACCATCCTTTTCTTTGTTGTTTGCTTCTCTATGGTTGTATCTTTTGCTTGTTTTAAAAAATTTTCTATGTTACTTTTCAAAAAAAAAAAAAAAAGAAGAAGAAGAAGAAAGAAAGAAAGAAAGAAAGAATCTTTTGGATTCTTATAGTGTCATCTTGAATCTGCAATTGGTTTTTATTTTTGGTGTGTTTTGCTGAGATTCTTAGTTATGTTTTGTTTAGTGATGTCTTTTATGCTGCTTTTGATTCTTGATTCACTTTGTAGTTATTCTGCTATGGGTATTTGATTCCTTCCACCTAACCCAGATTTGGTCATGTTGATGGTTATGGTTATTATTTGGATTTGGTGTGTTTTTAAACTGGTTTTGATTCTTTTGCAGCATTTTGTAGTGTTTTGTGTTGATTCAACAAATGGGTTTGGCGTTTTGTGTTTTGACATGCACACGTGCTGCAATGGCGTATGCTACATTTCTCATCTGGGAACTCCAATATCATAATTTTTAGTCCATGGAACCACAAGTTATCTTGAAAAATCACTTGTATGGATAACATTCATATATTGGTGCCATCATATTTGCAGATTATTCCTTATTCATAAATTATGGAGGCAGTACAATGATTGTTGGGAAGCAAGAATATGAAGGTGAATCATCAGAAATGGGACCCTCAGACATTCTCTTCTACTGACAGAAAAATAGTTAGGATCTATCAATAGTTTATTCAACACTGCATCCTTCCTTAGGCTGTAACGCGGTTTGTATGTGCATGCTGGTACCTTAATCCTTTGTACTAATTTGATGCATGTGTTCATCTATGTTGCATGCATTTGGGTGTTTGCATGGATTTTATTTCTCAATGATTTCGTTGAGCCTCCGTACTGATCTTTTGTTTTTGTACTAAATGAGGGAATAAAATTCATGTAGCCGACTCCAATTAGTTAGGTTAAGGGGGCGGTGGTGGCGAATGTGATTGATCACACGTTGGAGATCCACTTCTACTGGGCTGGATGTGGACTGCTGCAAGTTTGGTGGTTGGATGTGGACTGCTGCTCTAACTTATCAAATGGTTGTGTTTGTCCAATCCCTTGGCTTTTTGAGTATGACCTGATCATTTTTCTTGTAGTGTGGAAATGTCTCGTGCTTTTTTGTTTTGAATCTTCTGTCTCTTGCAGGATCGAGGTAGTTATTGAAAGATGGTGCAGAAATATATATGTTCATATGTTACTTCAATGGTGACGCTGTGGGAATATGTTATTTGGAATTTGTTTGGTTGGAATATGTTATTCCAAGTGGACTCATATTTGTAAGTTTTGCCAAATCTTTAAAGTTGGATTTGGACCTGGAAGAAATGTTTTATTTGAGACTACTTGCTCGGTTTGAGTACCCAGAAACAACATTAGGTTTTGTCATTTCTTCCTGATTAAACTCAATGTTCACAATACAATTCACATGTGCATCCAAACATGCATATGAGTTTAGAAGCCAAACAATCAGTTTAAAACAGAAAGATGATCGATCATGTTCTTGCTTGCATGTATCCATATTAGTTGCTCTTAAAATTGAGTTTTGTTGTCATGGAGTCTTCATTGTTGTTATCTACTTTATGTGCCTCATGTCACTTTATGCAACCAATGGTGGTTTCCAATAGTTGAAAGCCTTTATTTTGGGTGCCACTTCTGTTCCAAAATTTCATGTTTTTGAGGAAATTCCAGATGTAAAGTTGCTTATCTCTATATTTTAGTTATCACTACCAAGCACTGTTGGTAAATAATGGGTTTGCTCACATATGGATTGTAGGGTGGCACTGAAAGGAAGCAAGGTTTGCTTCAAATACTAACTGAGATGGATGGGTTCAAAGTTTCAACATCACAGGTATGCATTAAGAACTATCCTTTTAGTTCTAGAGTAAATATAATCTAAATTTCTATTAAAATGGTCGTTTTAACAAGATTATAAGGGTTGGTTTACCATCCAGGGATGGAAGGCTGGCCATATTACAGGTATCCTATCTTGGGAGTTGGTAGTACAATTCACCATGTCATAAGGATGTAATATGAACAAATAATGACATGCCTTAAGGCATCCATCCCAACATCTAAGTCATAATCAACTCAAAATCAACCTAGTACATAGAAGGAATATAGATACACTAGTAATTCCCCTCAATATCTTCATATGGATGTTTCTTGTTTTACTTACCTTTTATGTTGTTTTTAATTGCATTAGCTCAAATTGATAAAGCAGACCCGGATGTGCGTCGGAACTATCTGGATGTTGAGCAGGGGTTCCTGGAAGGTGGGAACTGCTGTTATGACCATGATGAAGTTGTCCATTTCCTATGAATAGTATTAGAGTGGCCTGGCCATTTGGACAAGCCGTGTTTATGTATTTGCTTGAAATTGATGGAGCAGACCCGGATGTGCGTCAAAGCTATCCAGATGTTGAGCGGGGGTTCCTGGAAGGTGGGAACCGCTGTTATGACCATGATGAAGTTGTCTATTTCTTATAGACAGCATTGGAGTGGCCTGGCCATTTGGACAGGTCATGTTTATGTATTAGCTCAAAATTGTTGGAGCAGACCCGGATGTGCGTCGGAGCTATCTAGATGTTGAGCAGGGGTCCCTGGAAGGTGGGAACCGCTGTTATGACCATGATGAAGCTGTTCATTTCCTATAGACAGTATTGGAGTGGCCTTGTCATTTGGACAGGCCGTGTTTATGTATTAACTTGAAATTGTTGGAGCAAACCCTAGTATAACCCTAAACCTCAACCTACACCTAAAACTAATACCTAAAACTAAACATCATGGTGAGGACAGTGCCCCTGACCATTGATTCCTTCTTGGGACCCACCATGGGGGTTATTTGAGATCCAACCTGTTGGTAAGTTCACACAAACCTAGACCTGAAGAAGGAATAACACAAATATCAGCTTGATAGAAAACTTAACCTAAATGTATTCTCAAATCCCTAAAACCTAAACCTAAACCTAAAACCTAAATGTATTCTCAAATGCCTAAACCTAAACCTACACCTAATCCTAATCTCAACTCCCTAACCTAAACCTAAACCTAAACTTGAAAACCCAAACCTAAACCCGATCCCGAACCCGAACCCGATTTCCTAAACCTAAACCTTAACCTATTCTCAATTCCTTAAAGCTATAACTTATAACCTAAACCTAAACCTTAATCTAAACCTTAACCTAAACCTATAACCTAAACTTAAACCTTAACCTAAACCTAAACCTATAACCTTAACCTAAACAAAAACCTATGACCTAAACCTTAACCTATAACCTATAACCTAAACTTATAACCTATAACCTAACCTTAACCTTAACCTAAACCTAAAACATAAACCTTAACCTATAACCTAAAACCTAAACCTATAACCTAAATGTATTCTCAAATCCCTAAACCTAAACCTACACCTAATCATAATCTCAACTCCCTAACTTAAACCTAAACCTAAACTTGAAAACCCAAACTCGATTTTCTAAACCTAAACCTTAACCTATTCTCCATTCCCTAAAGCTATAACCTATAACCTATAACCTATAACCTATAACCTAAACCTAAAACCTAAACCTAAACCTAAAACCTAAATGTATTCTCAAATCCCTAAACCTAAACCTACACCTAATCCTAATCTCAACTCCCTAATCTAAACCTAAACCTAAACTTTAAAACCCAAACCTAAACCCGATCCTGAACCCGAACCCGATTTCCTAAACCTAAACCTTAACATATTCTCAATTCCCTAAAGCTATAACTTATAACCTAAACCTAAACCTTAACCTAAACCTTAACCAAAACCTATAACCTAAACCTAAACCTTAACCTAAACCTAAACCTATAACATTAACCTAAACCAAAACCTATGACCTAAACCTTAACCTATAACCTATAACCTATAACCTATAACCTAAACTTATAACCTATAACCTAACCTTAACCTTAACCTTAACCTTAACCTAAACCTAAAACCTAAACCTAAAACCTAAATGTATTCTCAAATCCTTAAACCTAAACCTACACCTAATCCTAATCTCAACTCCTTAACCTAAACCTAAACTTGAAAACCAAAACCTAAACCCGATCCCAAACCTGAACCCGATTTCCTAAACCTAAACCTTAACCTATTCTCAATTCCCTAAAGCTATAACCTATAACCTAAACCTAAACCTAAACCTATAACCTAAACCTAAACCTAAACCTAAAACCTAAATGTATTCTCAAATCCCTAAACCTAAACCTACACCTAATCTTAATCTCAACTCCTTAACCTAAACTTAAACTTGAAAACCCAAACCTAAACCTGAACCTAAACCCGATTTCCTAAACCTAAACCTTAACCTATTCTCAATTCCCTAAACCTTAACCTATAACCTAACTTAAACCTAAACCTAAACCTATAACCTACACTTATAACCTAAACTTAAACCTATAACCTAAACCTGTAACCTTAACCTAAATATAAAACCTAAACCTAAACCTAAAACCTAAATGTATTCTCAAATCCCTAAACCTAAACCTATAACCTACAACATTAGCATAAACTTATAACTACAACATTAACCTAAACCTATACTTATAATCTAAACCTATTCTCAAATCCCAAAACCTATAACCTAAACCTAAACCTTAACCTAACCTAAACCTATAACCTAAACCTAAACCTTAATCTATAACCTAAACCTTAACCTATAACCTATAACCTATAACCTAAGCCTATAACCTATAACCTATAACCTAAACTCAATTCCCTAAACCTAAACCTATAACCTAACCTAAACCTAAACCTATAACCTACACTTATAACCTAAACCTAAACCTATAAACTTAACCTAAACGTAAAACCTAAACCTAAACCTAAAACGTAAATGTATTCTCAAATCCCTAAACCTAAACCTAAACCTATAACCTACAACATTAACCTAAACCTATACTTATAACCTAAACCTATTCTCAAATCCCAAAACTTATAACTTAAACTTAAACCTATAACCTAAACCTTAACCTATAACGTATAACCTATAACCTATAACCTAAACTCAATTCCCTAAATCTTAACCTATAACCTAACCTAAACCTAAACCTATAACCTACACTTATAACCTAAACCTAAACCTAAAACCTAAACTTAAAACTAAAAAATAAATGTATTCTTAAATCCCTAAACCTATACCTACACCTAATCCTAATCTCAACTCCCTAATCTAAACCTAAACCTAAACTTGAAAACCCAATCCTAAACCCGATCCCGAACCCGAACCTGATTTCCTAAATCTAAACCTTAAACTATTATCAATTCCTTAAAGCTATAACCTATAACCTATAACCTAAACCTAAACCTTAACCTAAACCTAAACCTATAACCTTAACCTAAACCAAAACCTATAACCTAAACCTTAACCTATAACCTATAACCTATAACCTAAACTTATAACCTATAACCTAAACCTAAACCTAAGACCTAATTGTATTCTCAAATCCCTAAACCTAAACCTACACCTAATCCTAATCTCAACTCCCTAACCTAAACCTAAACCTAAACTTGAAAACCCAAACCTAAACCCGATCCCGAACCCGAACTCGATTGATGTAATAATGTAGCCCAATTACATGGCAACAAACAAGAAAATCTTGCTTTGTTGGCAAGCATACTCGAACTCAAGCATCACAATGCATCTATTTCCATCTCCACTATTTCTTATAGCATAGATTATTTGAGATTTGGATTTACCTCATTTTTAGAGTCATGTCCTAACACAATATGATAATATTAATAAACAAGGTAGATTTGTCACTAGCATTATTTCAAGACCCATATAACTTCTCCTTATAGGAATTTGGGTAGGGCACATGCAGCTTGAATCCATCGAAGGAGATAAGGATCACCTCTCATATGTTCTCTCTCTTTTCATTTATTTTTTCCATAGGATTGTTTATTTTGTGGTGTCTGCTCAAATATGCGTACAACATTTTATCATGTTAATATAATTATAAGTGGCCTAATCTCACCTTCCTAAAAATAACTAATAATAATTTCTACCTGATGAGAAATCACCAAGTACCATTAGGCTCAACCCAAAAGATAAATCGGCATTTTCTTTCTTTTTTCTTCTTTTAACACACACTCACACACCAGAGTCACTTATGGCCACAATGGGTACTTGAACTCGTGACCTTGTACTAAAACTATTTTGAATCTACCATGAAGGCATGAGTAAGAACCTGGGTGTGTGTGCACAGTCGGCGATGTGTTTACCACACTGAATTTTGTGAGCCCCACCAGGAAATAGGCTATGAATAATTTTTTATATTTTATTTATGATGTTAAACTTATATGTATTTATGCATGGATGAATGTGATGTGGATAAGATTGTTTGTGTTTGGATGAATGTAGTTTATGTTTGGATGAATGTAGTTTATGTTTGGATGGATTTATGAAGTTTGGGTTTAGATGGATGTGAATGTGAATATGATGAAATATATTATATAATAGGTGTATATCAGGAAGAATATGATGAAATATATTGTAACAGGTGTATATCAGGAATTTTGTACCGGAATATTGAAAAAAAAAGAGAGAGAGACTTTTTGTAACGCCCCGAAATCCGAGGGTTGAGCAGATGCCCAACTCCCGAGTTCCAACG
This sequence comes from Magnolia sinica, assembly GCF_029962835.1. Classification (NCBI taxonomy): domain Eukaryota; kingdom Viridiplantae; phylum Streptophyta; class Magnoliopsida; order Magnoliales; family Magnoliaceae; genus Magnolia; species Magnolia sinica. The sequence continues at coordinate 100,265,924 of NC_080574.1, read as the reverse complement.
CATCATTTATGCAACATAGATAATGATGATTAAATGTTATCTGTATTAGCACATTAAACATGAATAGGATTATACTAAATCAACATATCATACTCCAGAGACAATTTAATTATGCAAGCGGAAGACTGTTTTAAGTATATAGAGCATATAAGTGGTAAGTCCCTAGAGTACCAACATGTCGCCAGGTTTAATAAATTACAAGTATAGTTTTCAAAATTACAAAATAATAAAGTGTAATGTCTACTAATCCATGACCCTGTAGCCCCGGTGGCACAACTCCAGGTCTACCTAGACCCATCAAACAGTTGCAGGTAAGAGAACTCCTCCTCGTCGAAGAAGGCTGGCTCCAGATCATAAGCCGCATCATCATCTACAACTACAATAGGGTCTGGTTGGTGTTTTAAAACATTGTCTCAAAGTGGGAGTGAGTGATCAACTCAGTGGAGCTATAAGGCAAAGGTTAACTTGTTATCAATACAGTCAAGTAGTAATAATAAAGCAGTATGACAGTCATGGCCTAAGTACTCTTGTTAATGCAAGAATGGTATACGAAAATGATGTATGCCCTCACATGCACTTCCTCAGCGATATCATCTCACGATCGCGCATGCTACACTCCCAGTAAATGAGCGCTTCCTCGCCAAAGTACCATGCAATACGGATGCATGATCGTGTTAACCAAGTTCTTATTTAGGCTTATTCATACAGCAGATTCGGGAAGCTAAGGTACCTCCCTTATATCATTGCCCAAATAATGATCCATCTAGGGTCGTCAATCCTAGTCAATCACATATGATGGGCATGTTCCAGGTCCCCACGAAGAGGCTCGTCACCTCAACGCAGGCCTAGTTTATACGCAAGGTCACTACGGAAAGGCTCGTCACCTTAACGCAGTCCTAGTGTATACTCGAGGTCACTACGGGAAAAGCTCGTCACCTTAGCGTAGGCCGACAGCTCGAATATAATGTCCCATACCACTGTATTCGGCTCATGAGTTTAAGTTACTCACTGGTCACTACAGGGAGGCTTGTCACCCTAGCGTAGGCTGACAGCTTGACCACGGTGTCCCATACCACCATGCCCGGCTCATGAGTCTTAGCGGATCGAGGTACCAAGGTTAAATGGGCTTTTCACTGGTAAGTTGGTACCTTAGGTTCAAGCAGTTGCATCCATACAAGTTAAGCATACAATTGGCCAATCGGGTTACTTGACAAGCTCGACTAGTACGAGCGCACGTTGACTCAATTGACATGGAGCACGTAAGAACTCCGCGTGGCCTAACCACTGTCGATAATCGGCGTACGATTCGGATTCCTCGAACGTGTCTAACGTGATGAAACTAGTTCGACCACTCGAATATGAGCCATTACCGATTGCCTGGACTGCATCTTAGCCCCAATCACACTCCAAACAATAGCATTCACACATGGTAATCAAAGACAGCATGTGACAACCAATCTAAGTATAATTCACATTTGAGCATTTTAACAACCAAATAGCACATGTTGTAATACATAGGCATCTCATCCATAAATGACGTAGTAGTAAGATGAGTTACATGAAGGAAATTGTAACTATAGATAAGGTGATTGAGAATCATATCTCAATACCCTAATTAAATACATTTCAATGAGCATTTTCTCATTCAGGCATTTTTATCAAACACTTAGGCTACACATATCATATACATGTAATAAAGTAGTTATAACAGGTATTATAGCAAATCCCTTCATAAAGGATTCACCATACGTACAACAATCATATATTCTTAGTCATTAGATACGGCAAGCATAAATCATAATTCCATATTCATACAAACATTCAAACAAACATATGAAATGCATTATTTTCAACATAGTTCATATATATGTGTAATACGCAGAAACATTGTATCTAAGCATATGTGATAGCAATCAAGTCAGTCATAAATCATTAACTGACAATGAAAGCCTTGAAAACCATAACCTAAACGTTTATAGTCCACACCTTTCATCAATATACTCGTATCGAACTTAGTTTAGATACCTCATCTTTGTTAATGACACAACGGTTACCTGAATCACGAAATAAGTTAGCTATTTCGTCAATTCATCAACTTAGATACCTAAAACAGATTAGGGTTAGGATTTCTTACCTAAAATGGAATTGGTATCATCTGTATAGTGACACTGATATGGTGATTCAGCATGTGGAGTGGCGAGATTGAATCCCAGCAACAATCTCAAGCTCTCTCTCACTTCTCCTCACTTTCACCTTCTCTTTTCTCTCTTTTCTCCCTTAGGGTTTATAGAATTCGTATGGCATGGGAAAGACGGGTTTAAGGGCCTTATATAGGCTCAAAAGTGAGCTCAAGGGCCCGGGCCACGGTATACGTAGGTTATAGCCAAATGGCGGCTGTTTCGGGCCAATAGAGCTCATCTAAAGGCCCATTACCTGCATACGGTCCGGAGAAAGTCCCCTGACAATGGATCTATGTCAGGTTACATTTTTTATCCAATCAGATTCATGGATCGACCGCAGTGGACCTAATTCAGTTCAACGATCGTCGTCACTCGATCAAGGCCACAAGTACACTGACCTGTGTAGGGAAATTCCCTGACCCAAGGGTGTAGTTGGGTTAGATTCTGACAGTCTGAAACCTTAAATTTGGCCTGCAAGTGAATGACCTAGATTACTTAAGTTTGAATCTATTTTCTAAAGATATTCGCGTTTCTCACACACTTTGCTCCGAGCTCAAGTTGTGCATTTTGGGATACTATTTGGACTTGATTTCCGAGATGGTTGTCAAGTCTAGTAAGGTAGTCATAACCGTATAGTTTTGTGTCACTCAGACTTTCGACGCGTGGTCCAAATCCGATACGAAGTTTCATGATGTTCTCGAGGGCAACTGGGTTTTAAGGTTGATCCTAGGTTTCTAGGTAATGTAGCGTTAACGATTCTACTAGTTTTGGGTCTTGTAGTTCGTATAGAAAGCGATTCAAGCTAATCTACCAATTAATTTAGCACTTAATTAATTTTCATCTGATTTCTAAAGGATTTCGTCCTTGGTGATTTTTGCCTGAGGTGGTACTAGGTTCTTTGTACAGATTTTTTTGAGACATTACAATCTACCCCCCTTAACGAAAAATTTCGTCCTCGAAATTAGTACCTTTTCGTACTCCTCGAGAATCTGAGGGTAGTTCTTGCGAACCTTGGCTTTTGTTTCCCAGGTAGCCTCTTCCTCAGTGTGGTGTGTCCACAGTACCTTCATCAGCGAGATAACCTTACTGCGCAGCACCTGCTCCTTCCTATCTAGAATATGTGTCGGTCCCAGGACATAAGTAGCATCCTCACTCAACTGTACTTACTCCCATTTGATAATGTGGGAAGGATCAGGAATGTATTTCTTCAGCATCGAAACATGAAATAAGTTGTACACGCCTGCGAGTGGTGTGGGCAAAGCAAAGCGGTACGCTACCACACCCACTCGATCCAGTATATGGAATGGGCCAATGAATTTCGACGTGAGCTTCCCCTTCTTTCCAAACCGAAGAACTCCCTTCATGGGAGAAACTTTTAGGAACACATAATCCCCAACCTCGAACTCTAACGGTTGCCACCTCATATCGGCGTAGCTCTTTTGCCTGCTTTGTGCTGCCAAAAGTCGATGTCTGATAATGTCGATCTTCTCAGAGGTCACCTATACTAACTCGGGGCCAATCAAACTTCTCACGCCAACCTCTGCCCAGTAATGCGGTGCTCTACACGGACGGCCATACAGCGCTTCGTAGGGGGTCATGTCAATACTCGCCTAAAAGTTGTTGTTATAGGCGAACTCAGCAGAAGGAAGATAGTCATCCCAACTGTCCTTGAAATCAAGCACGCAAGCTCGCAACATGTCTTCCAACACCTGATTTACCCGTTCTGTCTGCCCATCAGTCTGTGGATGGAACGCGGTGCAGAATTTCAGTTTCACACCCATTACTTCCTGGATACGAGTCAAGAAGATAAATGTGAATCGTGTGTCTTTGTCTGACACGATCTTCATAGGAACTCCATGCAGACTTACTATCTCCTTGATGTACAGCCTGGCCAAATCATCTGTAGAGTTCGAAACTCTAATAAGGAGAAAATGAGCCGATTTCGTCAACCGGTCCACGATCACCCAAATGGAGTCATGTCTCTTCCTCGTCTTCGGTAACCTTGAAACGAAGTCCATAGAGATGAAATCTCATTTCCATTCAGCTATGGGCATGGGCTGAAGCAGTCCAAGAGGTCGGCAATGCTCTGCCTTGACCTGTTGGCACGTGAGATAACGAGATACATAATCTGCTATGTGGGCCTTCATATTGTCCCACCAGTACGAGCGCTTCATATCCTAATACATCTTTGTACTACAAGGATGCATCGCCATCTTCGAATTATGAGCTGCCTCTAGAACTTCCCTTCTCAAGTCATGAAGATTTGGGACGCATAGGCGGCCACGATAACGTAAACTCCCATCCATACTAACTCTCCATTCAGAGTCTGCATCGTCACTGGCTCACTTCCCCAACTCTACTAACCACTCATCTTCCTTCTGAGCCACAATGATTCGGTCGTCAATAAGTGGTTGTACGCGAATATGTGCGACACTCTCAAACGGTTCCTCTATCGTGAGCTTCTGCTCAAAGTCTCGCACAAACTCTACCATGTTCCATTCATCGATCATCAGCGGAGCTGCAAATGCTATCGTCTTCTTGCGGCTCAACGCGTCTACCACAAGATTGGCCTTGCCAGGATGGTAGGAGACCTCAAACTTGAAGTCCTTCAAGGTTTCCATCCATCGTCGCTGCCTCATATTCAAGTCTCTCTGTGTGAATATGTACCTGAGGCTCTTGTGATCGCAGAAGAGCTCGAACTCCTCTCCATAGAGGTAATGTCTCTAGAGATTTAATGCAAAGATGATGGCTGCTAACTCCAAGTCATGCGTAGGGTAGTTCTCCTCTTATTTCCTCAACTATCACGATGCATAGGCAATAACCTTGTCCTTCTGCATCAGTACACAACCCAAACCCACACGAGAGGCGTCGATATATATCGTATACTTGACCCCTTGCTCTGGCAATACTAGCATAGGGGTGGAAGTCAACTTGTCCTTTAGTTTCTAAAAAGCTACTTTTGTCATCTCATTCCAGGCAAACTTGAGATCCCTCCAAGTAAGCTGAGACAATAGTCTGGCTATCTTGGAGAAGTCTCTAATGAATCAACGGTAGTAGCCTGCCAGGCCAAGAAAACTCCTCACTTCGGTAACCGAACCGGGCTGCTCCCAGTCTTCAACTGCAACTACCTTAGCAAGGTCCACAGCTATCCCTTCCTTGGACACCACATGTCCTAGGAACTTCATTTCTTCCCTCTAGAATTCGCACTTCTTGTACTATGCAAACAACTGGTTCTTCCTGAGTGTATCAAAGACTGCTCGCAGGTGCTCCTCGTGATCTTCCCGACTCTTGGAGTATATTAGGATGTCATCTATAAACATAATGATGAATCGGAATAGATATGGCCAAAACACCCGGTTCATCAGGTCCATGAATACGGCCGATGTGTTTGTGAGTCCAAATGATATCACAAGGAACTCGTAGTGCCCAAAATTGGTTCTGAACGCTGTCTTTTGCACGTCCTCATCCCTGATGCGCAACTGGTGATACCCTGACTATAAGTCAATCTTCGAGAAATACTGTGCCCCCTTCAACTGGTCGAACAGATCATCTATCCTAGGCAAGGGATACTTGTTCTTCACTGTCACCTAGTTCAACCTGCGATAATCAATACATAATCATAGCAAACCATCTTTCTTCTTCACAAATAGCACGGATGCTCCCCAAAGAGACACGCTAAGCCGTATAAAACCTGAATCCAATATGTCATCAATCTGTCTTCTCAATTCATCCATTTCACATGGAGGCATGCAATAGGTGCGTAATGAAATGGGTGTCACACCAGGCATAAGGTCGATAGTGAAGTCGATCTCGCGCCGGGGAGGCAATCCAGGTATCGTCTCAAACACTTCCCCGAAGTCCTGGACTATGGGCGTGTTTTCAAGCATCGGACCATCATGATCTTTCAATAGGGCAGAATAGCAAAGGACCCGAAAGGGGCAACTGACCTGAATGAAAAATGTGAAGGTCGCATTTTCGGATTCGTGTACCGTCACTAGTCGGGTATCGCAGTCGATCTCGGCCCTCCTCAAGCTACGCTAAGTGGGCTTCGATAGCAGCCCGATCACTGTCATGCTCCTGTGTAGCAGGAGGAGAGCCCCCATCTGAGTCTTGGGCCTCCTCTTCTTCTTCCTGATCTCCCCCTTCTCCACTGCCCTCATCTTCACTGCCTTCCTCATCACTTCCTTCTTCTTTGTCGCCACTCTCTTCCTCACCTTTACCTTCCTCAACATCATCACTTTTTTCTTCTGTATCATCGCTCTACTCCTCGAGGTAAGCTTGGCGTCGCCTTTGGCCAATGCCCATGTTGTCAAGCGCATTTTCGCTGATAATGTGGATCGGGGTGACGTCCTCCGTATGGAGTCGAAAACTATAGTGGTGGGCTATCTTGCAAACAAGTCGACCAAAATGCAAAGAGGAGCTCTCCCTAGTAGACCGCGCAGTGCGGATGATCTGGGATAGGACAACTATAGGCAGGCACACTTTCTCTCCTTGCCTAACTCTAAATAAGAAATCTACCATGAATCTCATGCATTTGGTGCGATTACTCCACCTATGATACACGTTATACGTGCATATGTGGTGGAGTAGGCGGAAGTCGGCAGTTATCTTGGATGAAGCGAGACTATTTCCCTGCCTCCAACGCTCGAGTCGGTCGCATAGGAAATGGGAGTGAAGTCTTTGCGCTCACTCACTAGCGAGGTTCTTCTCAATGGTGTATACCACACCCCTTTTGACTCCCATAATGTGGGCAATCTCGTCCACACCAACTATGATCTCCTGCCTTCCCAGAGGGATAATAAACTGGAGAGATCTTAATAGTAGATTCTGAATGAAGGCGTAAAAGGTGCACATGGTGTGTTCACTCACATGAGTGTTCCCTTCAAATATGGGACACCACCCATTATCCAGAAGAAAGTCGATGGCCGGATACATCCCAAACATCTTCTCATTAACATGTACCTTAAATACAACCTTGCAGTTACGGAACTTACCAAGGTCGATGTTTGGCAGTAGTGATCTCTCCAACTGAATCTGAGGATCGAGGTCCCGCTTGGACCTCTGTTCACGCTAGGCACTCATACTGGCTTCGGCGTCCGCCCTCCTCATAGTACAGCGTGGTCGGCTCAGCTCGGCCTGGCCTCATCCGATGCTGCTCTTTTCTTTCCCATGAGAGAAAGGAGCATAGAGATTGAGAAGATAGCGGTGACAAGCTCAAAGAAAGCCATTAAAAGTGTAAGAAACGTGGGAAATGAGATGGGTATGTAGATTTTGAGATTTTGAGACACAAAGATGTGTTTGTGTACTCAAATGGGAATAAACAAGAGAGATGGAAGGTGGTAATAGATGAGTTTTTTAGGGAAATAGTAGAGATGATATAAAGTATGGAAGAAGATGGAAGGTTGATGTGAAAAGTAAAAGAAGGTGGTATCTTGAATGTATAGGAGGGGGTTTAAGAGGAAAATGAGGGCTTTTTGGAGGGTTTAGAGGGCTAGAAATTATGTGAAATGGAAAAAAGGGAGGTGAGGGGGGTCAAATAGAGGCCCCACATGTGTGACATGGCCCACCTGACCAGGCGGTGGGCGGCGCGCCGCTGACTGGGTGGTGCCGCCGCCCGGACTCTGGTCTGATCACGGTGGCTCCGCCTGGGGGTGGTGTCCACCCTTCCCCGGGGTGCAAAAAACATGTGGGACCCCCCTTAGATCCCTCTGTAAATTATGGTGTGGCCCCCACAATGGTTTGAGGTGCTTTCGGACTTCAACTCGCACGTATTCACACTTTTTGTCGTGTTCTGAGCGTGGGATTCACCGAGTCATCGTCCAAACCCATTAGTTGATGGTCTAGGAAGGGGTTGGGATCATTTTACATGATCTTATGCGCATACGGGGTGAAATTCAACGGTCATATGACCGCCGACGGGCGAAACTTGGGATCCTAGGACCATTTTTACATTTAACGCTCCCTCCTAAGTCAAAGTACATTAGTGTGCATCGTGTTACCATAACTCAAGTCTAGTTTAATCCAAATCATGCTTTGATACCAACTTGTAACACCCCAAAATCCGAGGGTCGAGCAGATGCCCAACTTCCGAGTTCCAACGCATCACTTATGCAACATAGATAATGATGATTAAATGTTATCTGTATTAGCACATTAAACATAAATGGGATTATACTAAATCAACATATCATACTCCAGAGACAATTTAATTACACAAGTGAAAGACTGTGATAAGTATATAGAGCATATAAGTGGTAAGTCCCCAGAGTACCAACATGTTGCCAGGTTTAATAAATTACAAGTATAGTTCCCAAAATTACAAAATGATAAAGTGTAATGTCTGCTAATCCATGACCTTGTAGCCCTGGTGGCGCAATTCCAGGTCTACCTAGACCCGTCAAAGAGTTGCAGGTAGGAGAACTCATTGTTGAAGAAGGCCGGCTCCAGATTGTAAGTTGCGCCATCATCATCTATAGCTACAACAGGGTCTGGTTAGTATTTCAAAACACTGTCCCAGAGTGGGAGTGGGTGATCAACTCAGTGGAGCTATAAGGTAAAGGTTAACATGTTATCAATTCAGTCAAGCAGTAATGATAAAGTAGTACGACAATCATGTCCCAAGTACTCTTGTTAATGCAAGAATGGTCTACGAAAATGATGTATGCCCTCGCTTGCACTCCCTCAGCAACATCATCTCACGATCGTGCATAGTACACTCTCGGTAAATGTGTGCTTCCTCTCCAAAGCACCATGCAATGCGGATGCATGATTGTGTTAACCAAGTTCTTATTAAGGCTTAATTATACAGCAGATTTAGGAAGCTAAGGTACCTCCTTTATATCATTACCCAAACAATAATCCATCTAGGGTCGTCAATCCTAGTCAATCACATATGATGGGCATGTTCCAGGTCACCACAGAGAGGCTCGTCACCTCAGCGCAGGCCTGGTTTATACGTAAGGTCACTACGAAAAGGCTCGTCACCTTAACGTAGTCCTAGTGTATACTCAAGGTCACTACGGGAAAGGCTCGTCACCTTAGTGTAAGCCGACAGCTCGAATACAGTGTCCCATACCACCGTATTCAGTTCACGAGTTTGGGTTGCTCACTGGTTACTAAAGGGAGGCTCGCCACCCCAGTGTAAGCCGATAGCTCGACCACGGTGTCCCATACCACCATGCCCAGCTCATGAGTCTTAGTAGATCAAGGTACCAAGGTTAAACGGGCATTTCACTGGTAAGTTGGTACCTTAGGTTCAAGCAGTTGCGTCCATACAAGTTAAGCATACAATAGGCCAATCGAGTTACTTAACAAGATCGACTAGTACGAGCGCACGTTGACTCAATCGACATGGAGTGCGTAAGCACTCTGCGTGGCCTAACCACTGTTGACAATCGACGTACAACCCGGATTCCTCGAATGTGTCTAACGTAGTGAAACTAGTTCGGCCACTCGAATGAGATCCATAACCGATTGCTTGGACTGCATCGTAGCCCCAATCACACTCCAAATAATAGCATTCACACGTGATAATCAAAGACAGCATGTGATAACCAATCTAAGTATAATTCACATTTGAACATTTTAAAAACCAAATAGCACATGTTGTAATACATAGGCATCTCATCCATAAATGACGTAGTAGTAAGATGAGTTACATGAAGGAAACTGTAACTAAAGATAAGGTGATTGAGAATCATATCTCAATACCCTAATTAAATACATTTCAATGAGCATTTTCTCATTCAGGCATTTTTATCAAGCACTTAGGCTACACATATCACATGCATGTAATCAAGTAGTTATAACAGGTATTATAGCAAATCCCTTCATAAAGGATTCACCATATGTACAACAATCACGTATTCTCAGTCTTAGACATGGCAAGCATAAATCATAATTCCATATTCATACAAACATTTAAACAAACACATGGAATGCATTATTTTCAACATAGTTCATATATATGTGTAATATGCGGAAACATCATATCTAAGCATATGTGATAGCAATCAAGTCAGTCATAAATCATTAACTGACATTGAAAGAATGGAAAACCATAACCTAAATGTTTATAGTCCACACCTTTCATCGATATACTCGTATCGAACTCAGTTTGAATATCTCGTCTTTATCTATGACACAACGGTTACCTGAATCATAAAATAGGTTAGCTATTTCATCGATTCATCAACTTGGATACCTAAAATAGATTAGGGTTAGGATTTCTTACCCAAAACAGAATCGGTATCGCTGGTATAGTGACACTGATGGGATGATTCAGTGCGTGGAGTGGCGGGATTGAATCCTAGCAACAATCTCAAGCTCTCTCTCACTTCTCCTCACTTTCTCCTTCTCTTTTCTCTCTTTTCTCCCTTAGGGTTTATAAAATTCGTATGGCATGAGAGATAGGGGGTTTAAGGGCCTTATATAGGCTCAAAAGTGAGCTCAATGGCCCTAGGGCCATGGTATACATAGGTTATAGCCAAATGGCAGCTGTTTCAGGCTAATGGAGCTCATCTGGAGGCCCATTACCTACATACGGTCCGGGGAAAGTTTCCTCACAATGGATCTACGTCAGGTTACATTTTTTATCCGATCAGATTCATGGATCGACCGTAATGGACCTGATTCAGTTCAACGGTCGTCGTCACTCGATCAAGGCCACAAGTACACTGACTTGTGTAGGGAAATTTTCCTGACCCAAGGGTGTAGTTGGGTCAGGTTCTGACAATCTAAAACCTTAAATTTGGCCTACAAGCGAATAGCCTAGATTACTTAAGTTTGAATCTATTTTCTAAAGATATTCGTGTTTCTCACACACTTCGTTCCGGGCTCAAGTTGTGCATTTCAGGATACTATTTGGACTTATTTCTGAGATGGTTGTCAAGTCCAGTAAGGCGGTTATAACCATATAGTTTCACATCGCTCGGACTTTCGACACGTGGTCCAAGTCTGATACGAAGTTTCATAATGCTCCCGAGGGCAACTGGGTTTTGAGATTGATCCTATGTTTCGAGGTAATGTAGCATTAGCGATTCTACTAGTTTTGGGTCTTGCAGTTCATATAGAGAGTGGTTCGAGATAATCTACCGATTAATTCGGTTTAGTACTTAATTAATTTTTGTCTGATTTCTAAAGGATTTGGTCCTTAATGATTTCTGCCTGAGGTGGTACTCAGGTTTTTATATAGATTTTTCCGAGACGTTACACTTTTACCTACAAAATGTTTCGTAGGTAAAAGTCTCATCCACATGTTTTACCTACGAAAATACTCGTAGGTAAAAGTCTCTGAAAGTTTTTTACTTATTTTTTACCGACGAAACAATTCGTTGGTAAAAGTTTTGTAAATATTTTCGTAGGTAAAAGTTTTTTACTTACTTTTTACCGATGAAACAATTCATCGGTGAAAGTTTTCTACATATTTTTACCTACGAAAAAACTCGTCGGTAAAAGTTTTTACTTATTTTTTACCGACGAAAACATTCGTCGATAAAAGTTTTCTACATATTTTTACCTATGAAAAGAATCGTCGTTAAAAGTTTTGTACTTATTTTTTACTGACGAAAAAATTCGTCGGTAAAAGTTTTTTACTTATTTTTTACCGACGAAAATAATCGTCGGTAAAAGTTTTTTACTTATTTTTTACCGATGAAAGAATTCGTCGGTAAAAGTTTTGTAAATATTTATACCTACGAAAAAAATCGTCGGTAAAATTTTTTACTTATTTTTTACCGACGAAAAAAATCATCGGTAAAAAGCTTGCCTTTATCGACGATTCAAATTTTCGTCGGTAAAAGCCTTTACCTTCAGTCTTTTACCGATGAAAATTTTAGTCGGTAAAACTTTTTACCTTCGAAAATTTGGCTTTTAGCAGCGAAAATTTTTATTGGTAAAAGTGGGATTTCTTATAATGTAGGAGATGTAGCTGATGCGCATATTGGTGTTCATATGGAGTATGAGGAGCTAGATGATCTTGCAGTCCTAGATTGTAAATATCGTTCATGTTTAATTCGAATTTTGGTGTAATTGTAAATACTTAAGATATTGGTTTGTATAAGCTTTCAGAAAGTTACTGGAATAATTGGGCATGTATATTTGTACTTCCCTCTTATGCTTGATTTGTTTCTATTCCGTTAAATTGCTAACTCTGATAAAGAAAAGAAAAGAAAAAATGTATGTAAAATTTGGGCTATCTTTAAAGGTTAATACTCAGGTTTTTAGAAAATAAGTAGTGTACTCGGGTCCTTACTCTTGCTCTGCTGGTAGACTCTCAGGAGTTTCAACACCTGGTCGAGGGTTCGAGTACCCATAGGTGGTGAAATTCCACTACGACATGAGTGTGTGGGGTGTGTATGCATGCATTAAAAAAAAAAGTAGTGCACTCGGGTTTCGGGAACTAGGGTGTTATATTTTTACTATAATATCTCTTATAATTGTTACATGAGTTTTTTCCTACTGTACATCTCATTATTGAGCCATGTACCTTATTACACCTGTGCAAACTTACCTTACCAAAATAATCCCCTACTATACGGGCAACTTTTCATCAAACCAAAATACCCCTCCATTCCTTTCGGAAGCGAATTGGCTGCTATGCGAAGACGAGCGCTGACACTCCTCGAACTCCGGCTTGTACGAATGGTTCAAAAGAGATCAAAGTTACATGGCCCCACGGTTATGTATTAATTATATCCACAGCGTTCATCCATATTTCGAGATCATTTCAGAGAATTATTTTTTAAAAAAAATCATATCCAAAAATAAACTAGACCACATCACAAATAGCAGTGGGATATTGATTTTCACCATTAACAATATCATAGGGCCCACCATAACGTTTATTTCCCATCCAATCTATTCATAAGGTCACAAAGATCTGGATGAAAAGGAAAAACAAATTTCATATTGATCCAAAACTTTCGTGACCCCTAAAAGGGTTTCAATGGTAGACGTTCAATCCCCCATTGCTTTTTACAGTGTGGCCCACGTGATAGTTAGATCTGTCTTATTTTTTGTCTCATGCCTTAATACAAGCTCGCCAAATGGATGGATGGTTTGGATATAACACATACCTCATGATAAGACCCACAAACTTGCACCAGCCAATCTGCTTCATGTTTTATGTGGTGGTACTACCGCCGGTCTGGCAATAGTGCCGTAATAGTCTTTCCAAATTTATTTATTTTTTAGGAGAAATTGTTTCCCCCTACATTTTTCTCTAATACATATTTATGTAAATATGTATATATAAGTATTTTCTCTCTTTTTATTCATTTAACGAGCATATCTCCCAAACCAGAATGAGTTACTTGACGTTCCATATATGATTTTGGGGTAAGAGAAGCTAATTTAGTCAACCAACCTAGTTATTTTCCAAGATTTCATCAGCTCGATGGTCGAAAATCCACTTTATTTCTATTTTTACTATTTATAGTAAGTTTTAGCTTGATTATAACTCTTCATTCTTTGAGCTTTAGGAGTTGTGTCAAACATGAAAAGTGCTTAGAAAATTTAGAAGAATAAAGTGGTTAAGCCATATAGGACACTTGCTATAAATAGAAAATTTTACTATTTATATTAAGTTAAGAATTTTAGGGAGTTTGAGTTAGTGAATTTCATTCACTTCGTGGTTAATTTCATTCACTTTGCAATCAATTTCATTCACTTCGCGGTCAATTTCATTCAGTTCGAGGTCAATTTCATTCACTTCGCGGTCAACTTCATTCACTTCGCAGTAAATTTCATTCACTTCGTGGTCAATTTCATTCACTTCACAGTGAATTTTTTATTCACTTCATTCACATAGTTAATTTCATTCACTTCGCGATTAATTTTATTCACGTCGCAGTCAATTTCAATCAGTTTGCGATAAATTTCATTCACTTCGTGGTGAATTTCATTCCCTTCGCGGTCAATTTCATTCACTTCGTGGTCAATTTCAATCAGTTCACAGTGAATTTCATTCACTTTGCAGTCAATTTCATTCGCTTCACGGTCAATTTCAATCAGTTCGTGGTCAATTTCATTTACTTTGCTGTCAATTTCAATCAATTCGCGGTCAATTTCATTCACTTCACGGTGAATGTCATCAACTTCATTCACTTCACGGTGAATTTCATTCACTTCATTCACTTCAAAAGAGATCAAAGTTACATGGGCCCCATAATTATGTATTTATTATATCCACAACATTCATATATATTTCGAGATCATTTCAGAGCATTATAAAATAATAATAAAAAATAATCATATCCAAAGATCAACTGGACCACACCACAAATTGCAGCAGGGAAATTGATTTTCAATGGTAGACATTCAATCCCCCACTATTTTTTTTAATTATTACAAGGAGAACTTTTGTCACATCTTAAACCCGGAGATCAGACCCACAGGAATCCCGATCGCCGAATCCGGTGCCGACAGCCTCCGTAGTACCCCATTCTCTGCTCCCAACGTCCATACGCCAGATTCCGTTCCTGGGATCCTATAAGGAGGATTTTCCATCATACTTTTATCTCATAATAAGCATAACCACAAGTTACCCAAATCACAAAGGCAACATCATCATCACATATCCACTAATATAAACATTTAAATACAATGTTGAAAGGAAAATACATATGTATCAAAATTAAAGCTCCAAAAGACCGCTGCACACTCCATACTCAATGCTGTTGCAACCTAATGCCACCTGTACGCATCTATCGTGCATAAGCTTATAGAAAGCTTAGAGGGTGGTGAAAGTGTGTGCACAAGGTAAGTGTCAAGTAAGCAATATCAGAGTAATCAGAGTAAGCGAAAATACTGACAAGATCATGAATCATACGATATCAAAGTAAGCAGAAATATACTGGTAAGTCCATGAGTCATATAATATCAGGGTATGCAATGCGGATCATAATAAGCCAAATATCATATACTGCGGAAGCAATACAATATGCAAATCCTGACAAGTTCGTCTAAGCTATATAAGTGCAGAAACGTAGCAATCCAAAATGTCATATGTCATTGATGACATGCAATATGCGATGCGAATGAAATGACCAAGCTGGAGTGAAGTCTGGATGATAGTACGTAGTATCGCAGGCTATGGGGTCCATCACAAGGGAATTCTTTCCAAACCAGTCCCATACCTAAATTTGGATAGTCAAACACAATGTAGTAAACTCCTGATCTCAGGTTAGTCATGTGCCCCAGCCAAAATCCTAGCCATTACGAAGGTACACATAACAAATAGTTGCGCACCACCAACTTGAGTGGATAGTGAATGGATGAATGAATGAGTATGCAACTCCTGCTCAATAACTTTCCAGCACAGTAGCCTGCCAACCACTGGTAGCTTGGCCAGTGTGGTAGCTCACCCAGGCCTCAGCCCCGCCCACATCAACGTCTGCCCAAATGTGCAATAGTGACGGAGTGTCATAATATCATGTCAGTCCTCATATCAAGTCCACATATCAGTATTGTTTCTCTCTGGAGAATCACTAGGGTCTATTACACTCCACACTGACTGCTGCCTCCCTAGCTGCACAACCCAGCGAGTGGAAGAGACCACACTATCCGCCTGACCAGCAGTTTGTCAATACTTACCCGACTCGTTGATAGCGAACTCATTTGCGAGCTAGTCAAACTCAGCCTACCTTACAGCCACCTCACTCGGGTGGATAAGGCCACACCCCCTCCCAACCGACCACGACACAGTGGGAGACACGGCCTACTAGTATTCGGCACTCGAGCATTCATGTTCTACTCAGTCTAGACGTTGGGGCATCTCCTGGCCTCAGAGGTTATAGGACTTTCACCCAAGGACATCCTAAGTGCCCATAGTAGTAGAACCGAGTATTTTCAGCATCCCATCTAGCCATCCACGATGTGCCTGTGGAGGCCACAGCCCTGATGTCGCTAGGGCGTACAATGATCATGTCACACATATGCGAGATGCATGAGCCACACCATCCAGTCATGTAGCAATCCTGCGCGTATCGCGTGCTCATGTGGGTAACTCCTATCAGTGAGTCCCATGAATAGTCTGCCTAATGGCATATGCTATGATTAGTCATGCTCATATCAAGCATACATATGATGCGTATGGGCATGAATCATGGAGTTACACTAAACATGTTATAAGGTGATGAACTATCCTCACAACAAAGATGGGCCTAGATGGCCTACACACAACAAGTATGGGCCTATCAATGTGCCCTAGGGAGAGTTATAATGCGGACATTTAACCAACATTATTCTTACCATGTGGACGTCAAACCATCATTGCTCCAAAGGCACAACTTACCATAAACATCATTACATAAACCATGGTGGAATTACACATTGCAATGGACCATATATACATCCCATTGGGCCTCGACCCCTGGGCCTTAAATACATCAAATGGGCCACATCATATGGGCCTTATATATATTAAGGTGGGCCTCAACAACGGGCTATAAATACATCAAGATGGGTCTCCTCAAATGGGCCTTATATATATATATCAAGGTGGGCCTCATAAATACCCAAAGAGAGTCATATTGAAGGATCATTTGGACCATATCATGAATAGTAGTGGAGATAATAATTCTCATTGTTAAACAAATTACAGGGCCCACTGCCAAGTTTATTTTCCACCCAATCTAATCATAAGGTCTTAAAGACCTGGATTAAGAGGGAAAACAATTTCCCTTTTGATCCAGAACTTCTATGACCCAAATGGGTTTCAATGATAGATGTTCAATCCCCCACTATTTTCTGTAGTGTGGTCTACCTGATTAATGGTTAAACAAATCATGGAGTGGCCCGCTAATGTATTTAAGATCCAACCTATTCATAAGTTAACATAGTAATAGATGAAGTGAAAACAAATATCAGCCTTATTGAAAACTATTGTGGCCCTTAGAAGTTTGAACGGTGGATATCACTGTCACATTGATGGTGAGGTCCATGTCACACCCTGAACTCGGTAACCGGGCTCACAAAACTCTCGATCGCCAAATTCGGTGCCGATAACCTTCGTAGTACCCTATTCTCGGCTCCCAGCGTCCATACGCCAGGTTCCAATCCTGGGATCCTACGAGGATTTTCCAACATACATTTATCTCGTAAGAAGCATAACCACAAGTTTACCCAAATCACAAAGGTAACATCATCATCACATATCCACTAATATAAACATTTGAATACAATATTGAAAGGTAAATACATATGTCAAAATTAAAGCTCCAGAAGTCCGCTGCATGCTCCAAGCTCAACGCTGCTGCAACCTAACGCCACCTGCACGCATCTATCGTGCATAAGCTTATAGAAAGCTTAGTGGGTAGTGAAAGTATGTGCACAAGGTAAGTGCCAAGTAAGTAATATCAGAGTAATCAGAATAAGTGAAAATACTGACAAGCCCATAATCATACAATAACAGAATAATGCGAAAACATGCTGATAGACCCATAAATGCCATCAACATTATCCAGGCTATGCGATGTAAAAATATAATAAACAAATATCATATACTGATGAAGCAATATAGATCAGCTATGCAATACGAAGATAGTAAGCCAAATACTATGTGCTGAGGATGCAATCCAATATGCGATGCGAATGAAATGACCAAGCTGGAGTGTGAAGTCGGGATGATAGTACGTAATATCGTAAGCTGCGAGGTCCACCACAAAAGAATTCTATCCAAACCAGTCACATACCTAAATTTGGATAGTCAGACTCAACGTGGTAAACTCCTGATCTCAGGTTAGTCGCCCGCCCTAACCGAAATCATGGCCATTGCGAAGGTATACGAAACAAATAGTTGTGCACCACCAGCCCAAGTGGATAGTGAATGAATGAATGAGTATGCAACTCCTGCTCAATAAGTCCACATATCAGTATGGTTCATCTCTAGGATCATCACCTGGGTCTATTACACTCTACGCCAGCTTGCCGCCCCTATCCGAGCACAAAACTGGGTAAGTGGAAGAGACCTCACTATCCGTCTGCCAATATCAGGCCCGGCTCGTCGATAGTGGACCCATTCCTCAAGCTGGTCAGACTCAACCTAGATATTGCCCCCTCACTTAGGTGGGTAAGGTCACACTCCCTCCCAACCGACCATGACATAGTGAGAGACGCGACCTACTGGTATATGGCACTCGGGCGCTCATGTATCCACTCGTTCTCGACATTGGGGCGTCTCCTGACCATGGAGGTTTAGGGACTTTCACCCACGGACATCCAAAGTGCCCAGATGCTCGAACCAAACATTTTCAGTGTCCCATCTAATAATCCACGACATGCCTGTAGAGGTTACGGCCCTGATATCGCTATGGCGTACAGTAATCACAACATATAATGCAAGATGCATGAGTCGTACAATCTGGTCATACATCAATCCTGCACATGCTGTGCGCTCATATGAGATAACCTCCACCTATCAGGAAGTCTCATATCAACCTGCCCAGTGACATGCAATGGTCAATCACATCTCATAACAAACATACAAATGATGCATATGGGCATGTATCATAGTATTATGTTGTCATATACTCATAATTGGTATCAGATGATATACTCGTAATCGGTATCGATAACCGACACTAATAATCGACCTTGACAATGTTAACATTTAACCAACATTGCCCCCCAAGGAATGACCCACATAGAGCTTAACATATAGTGGACCCATGACCTCACACATGGGCCAAATATACAACACCATGAGCCTCACTCAAGAGCGTAACACATCACATGGGCTAATATACATCAGATGAGATACATCGCCCGGCCCTCAAATGCATCACAATAGGCCTAATCACATAGGCATCATATACATCACATTGGGCCTTAAACACGGGCTGAATACACATCACAACGGGCCTCACATACGGGCTGCATATACATCACATTGGGCCTCAAACATGGGCTGAATACACATCACAACAGGCCTCAAATACGGGCCGCATATACATCACTTTGGGCCCCGTCAATCGGCCTCGATATCCAGCCTCGACAATCGAAATCAGCCTTGATAATTAACCTCGACAATCGAACTTGGAATCGGCCTCAACAATCGGCTACGACAATCGGAATTGGCAAATCGGCCACGTCAATCAGAATTGGTAATCGGTCATGATAATCGGCCTTGATCGCTAACCGGCAATCCGCTACGACAATCGGGCATCGATCGATAATCGTAATCGGTAAATTGGTCATGTCAATCAGAATCAGCAATCAGTCATGATAATCGGCCTCGATTGCTAATCAGAAATCGGCCATGACAATCGGACTATAAACAAGGTGGGGTCCATAAATGAATAGTCGATCAACCATAATATAAAGATCGGCCCTCGGCCATGGTCATATCAAATCCGATAGCATGGAGCCATCCGTCTATAGTGAATGGGGCCCACTGATTAGGGTTAACCCACAAGAGAATCATGAGAATGAGACTATCAAGGCCTAAGGGAAGGTCACAATGTGGACATTCAACCATCATTGCCCATCAACGTGGTCATTTAACCAACATCGCTCCCAAGGAGTAGCCCATATAGAGCCAAACATATAGTGGGCCCATGACCTCATAAAAGGTCTAATATACCTCGTGATGGACCTCATACAAGGGCCTCACATGTATCACAATGGCCTTGAATACATCGCAATGGGCCTCGCCCATGGGCCTCGAATACATCACAATGGGCCACGCCCATGGGCCTCGAATACATCACAATGGGCCTCACCCATGGGCCTCAAATACATCACAATGGGCCTTGCCCATGGGCCTCAATACTAGGCCTCATATATCAAGTGGGCCTCGTTACATGGGCCTAACAATACAAATAGGTGGGCCCCGCCCATGGGCTAAAATACATCATGATGGACCTCATGGATGGGCCACACCAATGGTCCTCATATACATCAAGTCGGCCGCATCGATGGGCCGCACCAATGGGCCTCATAAACATCAAGTGGGCCGCATCAACGGGCCGCACCAATGGGCCTCATATACATCAAGTCGGCCGCATTGACGGGCCGCACCAATGGGCCTCATAAAAGTTAAGGTGGGCCTTATGTACATCCCGTTGGGCCTCGACCCAAGGGCTCCAAATACATCTAATGGGCCGCATCATATGGGCCTCATATACATCAAGGTGGGCCTTAAAATCGGGCCTCATATATCACATCGGGCCTATTCAAATGGGCCGAATCAACTGGGCCAAGTTGAATGGGCCAAGTTGAATGGGCTAAGTCCAATACAACATTCATCCATGATCATTATGGAGCATACAAAAATGAATCATATCCAAAGGATCAACTGGACCATACAATAACTAGCAGTGGTGTAACGCCCTGAAAATCGGGGGTCGAGCAGAAGCTCAACAGCCAAGTTCCGACACATCACTTATACAACATAGAAAATGATGATTTAATGTTGTCTGTGTTCGTGCATTTAAACATGAATGGGATTAAGCTAAATTAGCATATCATACTCTAGAGACGATTAAATGCTACGCAGGCAGCGCCGGCTGCCTTCTGACGCAGCAGCGTCGACTGCTGTGTTAAATATATATATATATATATATATATATATATATATATATATATATATATATATATATATATATATATATACAATTCCCAAAATATCCAAAATAAATATACATGTGTGTCCCCAAAATATAAAATGGTAAAATGTAATGGCATCTAGTCAGCATCCCTAAAACCCCGTCGATCAGAACATGGCCTACATAGACCTGCCTGATAACTGCATAAAGGAGAACTCCTCATCATCAGTGAAGTCAGGCTCCGTCACATAAGCCTCGTCGTCATCTGCAACTACAACAGGGTCTTGTTGGTGTTTTAAAACACCATTACAGAGTGGGAGTGAGTGATCAACTTAGTGGAGTTATAAGGCAAAGGTTAACATGTTATCAATTCAATCAAGTAGTAATGATAAAGTAGTACAACAATCATATCCTAAGTACTCTTGTTAATACAAGAATGGTATGCGATAATGATGTATGCCCTCGCCTACACTCCCTCAGTGACATCATCTCACGATCGCGGCATGCACCACTCTGGACACATGCACTTTCTCACCAAAGCACATGCAATGCATGTATGATCGTGTTAGCCCATTTCTTAATTAGGTTTATTCAAACAGCATATTCAGGAAGCTAAGGTACCTCCCTAGACATCACTTACCCAAACAATGATCCATCCAGGGTCATCAATCCTAGTTAGTCTCATAAGATAGGCAGTTCCAGGTCACCACAGAGAGGCTCGTCACCTCAGTCTAGGCCTGGTTTATACTCTAGTTTACTATGGAAAGGCTCATCACTCCAACGTAGACCTAGAGTATGCTCGAGGTCACTACGAGAGGCTCGTCACCTGATCGCATGCCAACAACACGAATACAGTTCATCCCACCGTATTTGGCTCACGAGTCTGGGTTACTCACTGGACACTATGGGGAGGCTCGTCACCCCAGCGTAGGCCGACAGCTCAACTACGGCGTCCCATACCACCATGCCCAACTCATGAGTCTTAGCGGATCGTGGTACCAAGCTTAAACGAGTTTTTATTAGTAAATGGTACCTTAGATTCAAGCAGTTGCGTCCAGACATGGTGAACACACATTAGGCCAATCGGGTTACTTGACAAGCTCGATTGGTATGAGCGCACACTAATCCAATCAACATAGAGAGCATACGCACTCCGTGTACCCTAACCATTGTCGATAGTCACCGTACGACTCGGATTCATCGAACGTGTCTGTGTGGCGAAGCTAAGTCAGCCACTCAGTCGGAACCTGTTATCGATTGCCTGGACTGCGTATCAGTCCCAATCATACTCCAACACAATAAGCATATTTATATGGTAGTCAACACAACACTTTACGACCAATTCAAATATAAATTACATTTGAGCATTTTAACAAACACATAGTGCACATATTATCATACATAAGCATTTCATACATGGATCACTAAGTCTAATGTAAATTACATGGAGAAATCTATTCGAATAGCTAAGGTGATTGAGAATCTTATCTCAACACCTTTAATAAATACATTTTATTAAACAATTACTCATTCAAACAATTTACCAAACACTTAGACTACACATTACAACATACATGTAGTATATTAGTTATAACATATATTATGGTGAATCCTTTCACAAAGGAGTTGCCACACATACAACGATCATGTATTCTCTATTAATAAGCATGGCGAGCACAAATCATAATTCCATATTCATTCAGACATTTCAAAAACACATAGAATGCATTATATTCAACATAGTTCATATGTATGTGTAATACACGGAAAGCATCGTATCTAAGCGCATATGACAGCAATCAAGTTAGTCACAAATCATTACTGACATTGAAAGCCCTGAAAAACATAACCTAAACATTTATAGTCCGCACCTTTTGCCGGTAGACTCGTATCGGACTCAGTTCGAACACAACGCCTTTGTCTACGACACAATGGCCACCTATTGCATGAAATAGGTTAGCTATTTCATCACTTACTCTATTTGAATCCCTAAAACAGGTTAGGATTTCTTACCCAAAAGTGGAATCAAAATCGCCAGTGTAGCGACACGGAAGCGGCGATTCGGCAAGTGGAGCGGCAGGGAAGAATCCCAGCAACTAACTCTCTTTGTCTCTCACTTCTCCTCACTTTCTCCTTTTCTTTTCTCTCTCTTCTCTCTCCTAGGGTTTAAAATTCGTATGGAATGAGAGAGGGGTGGGTAAAGGTCCTTATATAGGCCCAGAACTGGTCTCAATGGCCCCAGGGCCATGGTATACTTAGGTTATAGCCAAAGAGCAGCTGTTACGGTCAGACGGAGCTCATTTGAAGGCCCATTTTCTACATACGGTCTGGAAAAAGTTCTCTAACATTGGATCTAAGTCAGGTTAAGTTTTTGGTCAGATCGAATTTACGGATCGACTGTGGAGGACCAGTTTCAATTCAACAGTCATCGTCACTCGATCAGGGCCACAAGTACACTAACATGTGTTGGAAATTTTCCCTAATCCGAGAGTGCGGTCTGAAACCTTAAATTTAGCCCGCAAGCGAACGGCCCAATTCACTTAAGTTTGAGTTCAATTTCTAAAGATATTCACGTTTCTCACACACTTCACTCCGAGCTCAAGTTGTGCGTTTTTTGATACTATTTGGACTTGATTTTCGAAATGGTTGTCAAGCCCAATAAGGCGATCATAAGCGTATAGTTTTGCAGTAATCAGACTTTCGACGCGTGGTCCAGGTCCGATACGGTGTTTCAAGATGCTCCCGAGAATAACTAGGTTTAGAGATTGATCCTAAGTTCTTGGGTAATGTAGAGTTAGCGATTCTACTAGTTTTAGGTCTTGCAGTTCGTATAGAAAGCGGTTCAAGCTAATCTACCAATTAATTTGTTTTAGCACTTAATTAATTTTCGTCTAATTTCTAAAGGATTTGGTTCTTAGTGATTTCTGCCTAAGGTGGTACTCGGGTCTTTTTACCTAATTTTTCGAGACGTTACAAGTGGAGATAATGATTTTCCACGGTTAAATTCCAGTGGGTCCCATCATAGGGTTTATTTCCCATCTAGCTTATTCACAAGGTCACAAGGGCCTGGATCCAGAGGAAAAACAAACATCATTTTAGTCCAAACCCTGTAGCCCAAGGGTTTAAATGGTGGACATTCAAACCCACTGTTTTCTGTAATGCGATCCACCTGATCCTAGATCTGTCTCATTTTTTAACTCAAGCCTTAAAATGAGCTTTCAAAGTGGTTGGACAGCTTGGATGCAACACATGCATCATGGTGGGTCCCACCATCCAGTGATGTGGACGGTGTGGATAGAACACATATATCATTGGGTCCCACGTGGGGCCCACCATAATGTTTATTTTCCATCCACCAGTTGATAAGGTCACATGGACCTGGATAAAGAGGAAAAACAAACTTCATAATGATCCAAAACTTCTGACCCAAAATGGTTTCAATGGCAGACATTCAATCCACTATTTCCTATGACGTGGGCCACCTGAGTCACATACACGACTGATTTTTGGGGTGGCCCGTTGCCCTAAGAAGGGCCCACCAAATGCAAGGTGTTGATGTCAACACACATCACGGTGGGGCCCACGGCTGGGACCGTGGGTCCCTGGCCACCGTCCACCATGTAGAGGATGCTATTGCGCCGTCCTCTGAATGGTAGCAGCAGTAGTGTCTGCTGTTGTTTTATTTTTTTATTTTTGTTTTTGGATGGTTTTTCTTAGGTGGGGTTGGCATCCGGGAGATCTAACCCACTGGTTGGGTTCTATGGCTCATGACGGACCAAACGAGCCCAATATGTAGTATATTTTAGCGGGTAAAAACATCAAGGTGATTTGAACAATAAAATCCCTGTTTCTAAGCTATGGCCCTCCAAAAAAAAATCGGATTAGCTTCGTCTTTCGGCTTAACGCCTAAAATGGGCTGAGAAATAGGATGGACGGCATGGATTGTATTCATACATCATGGTGGGGCCTGCATAAGTAGTCCACACTTCACTGTTAGCCACCCACCCACGTCAGTTCACACTTCACTACTACCCACACACACCACGTCAGTTCACACTTCACTGTGGAGCCACGTCCAGCGTCCCTGGACGCTGGACAGTGGATACAACACAGACATCATGGTGGGTCCCACAGGGACGTGGCCCACCATGCATGTATATGTGTATGTGAGTATATATATATATATATATATATATATATATATATATATATATATATATTTATAATATAAATATAATATATTATATATCATATAGCCCAGCATGTGGGACTTCCCACCATCTTAACAGTGGATGGTGGATTTTGCCTGAAATGTGGTGGGCCACACCGTTTGATGGATGGAGTAGATTAACACAAATCGGTGGGGCCCACTTCATTCTAGGGCGAGGATAAAGAGAGAGAAAGAGAGAGAGAGAGAGAGAGAGAGAGAGAGAAGATGACACATGAAGGGGAGGGACCCCGCCACTATTGGACCCTCCTAAATACAATGCATACATCAAGTGGGTCCCACAATAAATGGGCCCTAAGGAATCGAAATCGATGATGGATCACCCACCTATTGCACTCCTTCTTGATCCCTTAGACTCCTATGCTCCTTGCCTTCACTTTTGATGGTGGTTGATGGAGTTTTGATGGTGGAGATGAGAGATGAGAGGGTGGGCCACACTTGTTGTTTTTGAGAGCTTGGGGAGGCTTGGACGTGGGATGTTTTATTGCTTGGAAAATGAATTTGAGAAATGAGAGAAGGAGAGGTGATAGGTTGATAAGAGATGGACTGATGGGTGATGGGTGGAGAGAGAGAGAGAGAGTTGACTTTGGAAATGGGAAGGAATGGGTTGTTTGTACTTGTGGTATGGAGTGTACTTGACTTGATTGATTGATTAATTGATGGGACATATTGTAGAGATTTTCTCAAAATTTACAACGCATAGTGTTTTCTTCGGAATGAACGTGGGCCCACATCTCCTGACTCGGGTATCGGATCGGTGCCCGAGTCGCGGCGTTGGAACCGCGGCGACGGCGTCGTCGCTAGGGTACAAGTTTCGGGTCAAGCCGACTTCGGTATGCAGGTCTCGGCTTAGGATCGCAAGCAAATGTCGGATACGGGTCGAAGGTTGCTAGAAGTCGACTGGAAGGACCGAGGAAGCGTGCGGAACGGTACGGTCTAGGATACGGGTCTTATAGTCCACTTGAACTTTAGATCTAACTCATTCTTCTCATGCCATAAAATGATCTCCCAAAATGGTTGGTCGGTTTGGATGTAACACATGCATCATGGTGGGTCCCAGTGGGTGAAATAGGTGGGACCCACAAAACTTAGTGACACCACTATAACAGCTATGTAGCTGGAGTGAGATACACCAGCCGTCCCACCCCAAATGTGGGGACGGTGTGGGATCTAATACATATATCAGTGGGTCCCACGTGGGACCCACCATAACGTTTATCTTACATCCAATCTGTTTAATAAGGTCACATAGACCTAAATGAAAAGGAAAAATAAATTTCATAATGATCCAAAACTTCTGTGACAACCTAAAAGGGTTTCAATGGCAGACACTCAATCCCACTGTTTCCTACCGTGTGGGCCACCTGAGTTCCACATATGGCTGATTTGGGTGGGGCCCACTGCCCTAAGGGGCCTACCAAATGCATGATGTGGATGTTCAACCACATCATGGTGGGGCCCACGGTTGGAACCTGTGGTCCCTGGCCCAAATGCAGTAATGTCCTGCTATAGCGTCAGCAGCAGCAGGCGCTGCATGCTTTTTTTTAGTCATCAGGTGAATCCACTCCAGCCATTGCATTCCATGGCTCAAGACCGACCAAACAAGCCCAATATTTAATATGTTTTGGCGAATCGAAACATCAATGTGGTTTTAACGGTAAAACCATTGTTTTCTATGGTATGGCCCGCTTGATTATCGAATTAGCTTCATTTTTCGGCTCAATGCCTAAAATGAGCTAGGGAATGGAATGGTCGCATGGATTTGATTTATACATCAAGGTGGGGCCTATATAAGCAGCCCACCCAAAACCTTAAATATATATATATATATATATATATATATATATATATATATTATTTTTTGTTACAATTAGTGCATCCCCACTGTCTTCACACTTCACGGAACTCATGTCCAGCGTCCAGGGACACTGGACGGATGGTTTGAATATATATATCAAGGTGGGTCCCACAAGGACGTAGCCCACTTGATTTGGATCAATCGGATATTTGTGTTTTCCCATCGCCATCCAAAGGGTGGGGCCCACATAGCTTGGACGGCCGTGGGGTCCATTTGATGGACGGTTTGGACACCATATACACTCATTAAATGGGCTACAAAATAAAGGAAGGAGAGAGAGAGAGAGAGAGAGAGAGAGAGAGAGAGACTCGTGATGATGGAAGGACCCCGGCACTACGGGCCCTCCCTTCCATTCATTACAACATACATCAAGTGAGTCCCATTACATATGGGTCCACCAATCAAAATCAACAGTGGAGATCCTTTTTCCACCAAAATGTAAGGTCTAGATGACCCTATCCATGCATGGAAAATAAACATCATGATGGGGTCCATGCAGAATGGCCCCATCATGGAATGATCATGAGAATCAAGATGGGCCATCGGCCACATCTAAAGTCCAAAGTGAGATTCATACCATCAATCGGTAGGCCCCACTTGGCCCATCATCAAAAGAATGAAATCTAAGCCTATAGAAGCACCCACCGTTTGATCTTCTTGGTCTGATGGAACGCCGATCTCCTTGTGTCTCACTTTGATGGAGGGTGATGAGAAATGAAGGGCTAAGATGATAAATCATGGGGTGAAAAGTGGGCCACACAACACTCATTTTTTTCTCACCGTGGAAGAGCTTGAATGTGCACCTCTCTTTTGCTTGGAATTTGTGTTGAGAAAGAGAGAGAAAAGGGGTGGTTGTAAGAGAGGTAATGGATGTGAGGTGATAGGTGTACTTGACATGTATGGGTGTGTAAGAGAGAGGGTGAGAGAGAGTTGACTTTAGGGTTGCTCTTGTACTTGACATGAGGTGATTGATTGACTAATGGGACATGATGTAGAGATTCTCTTGGGATTGCAAACGCACGATGTTTTTCCTCGCACTGAACGCGAACCCACATCTCCTGGCCAGGGTATCGGATCGGTATGCAAGACGCGGCGTTGAAACCGCGGCGACGGTGCAGTCGCAATAGTACAAGTCTCAGGTCGAGCCGACTCTGGAATACGGGAAGTGACTCAAGGTTGCGCGCAAATGCCGATAATAGATCGCGGATCACCAGAATTCGACCGGGAGGATCGCAGGAGTCTACAGAACAGTACAGGCTAGGATACGGGTCTTACAACTTTTTCTCCCTACATTTTTCTCTAATACATATTTATGTAAATATGTATGTATAATAAGTATATAAAAATATTTTTCTCTCTTTTTATTCATTTCTTTCTTTATTCATTTAACAAGTATATCTCTTAAACTAGAATGAGTTACTTGACGTACCATGTATGATTTTAGGGTAGGAGAAGCTACTTTAGCCAACCAACTTGGTTATTTTCCAAGATTCCATCAAGTCAATGGTCAAAATTCTATTTCATTCACTTTACCATCAATTTCAATCAGTTCGCGGTGAATTTCATTCACTTCATCACCTCATGGTGAATTTCATTCACTTCGCGGTCAATTTTATTCACTTCATTCACTTAGCGGTCAATTTCATTCACTTCATGGTGAATTTTATTTACTTCGCAGTCAATTTCATTCACTTTGTGGTGAATTTCATTCAATTCGCGGTCAATTTCATTCACTTCGCGGTGAATTCCATTCACTTTGCGGTCAATTTCATTCACTTCGGGGTGAATTTTATTCACTTCACAGTCAATTTCAATCAGTTCGCGATGAATTCCATCCACTTTGCGGTCATTTTCATTCACTTCGCGGTGAATT
Source organism: Magnolia sinica (assembly GCF_029962835.1). Taxonomy (NCBI): domain Eukaryota; kingdom Viridiplantae; phylum Streptophyta; class Magnoliopsida; order Magnoliales; family Magnoliaceae; genus Magnolia; species Magnolia sinica. The sequence continues at coordinate 100,237,240 of NC_080574.1, read as the reverse complement.
TTATTCACTTCACGGTCAATTTCAATCAATTCGCGGTGAATTTCATTCACTTCGCGGTCAATTTCATTCACTTCGCGGTCAATTTTGTTCACTTCGCGGTCAATTTCGTTCAATTCGTAGTCAATTTCATTCAATTCGCAGTCAATTTCATTCCTCTCACAGTCAATTTCATTCACTTCGCGGTCAATTTCAATGGCTACTATTATAATCCGTAGCCATAGGTAACCGCAACTATAAAGTAGGGGCATTTTGGTCTAATAAATGTGCGTCTGTACAGCAGGGGAGTAGTCTTGGAAGGTAAGTTTTGAGGGGCTTAATAAGGTACGTGGCTCAAAAGTGATGAGTACAATAGGAAAAAACTCTTGTTACATACTTCCATTGTAAATCTCCAATTTCAAAAGTTATAAAAGAATTCATTTTAATTGTCCAAAATCAGCCCTAATTTACAAGATTTTGGGTTTTGAACTCCTTTGCGCACCACCCTCAAATGTCAAACATCCCAATGGCCTTATATTGGGATTTCTTCTTCTTCTATTTTTTTTTTCAAAATTTATTTTTACTGTTATTGTTTAATGTAATGATGTTTTTATCTATACTAAATGGTTTATTGAATGGACAGAGTATGGACTGCAGTCAAATTAGCAAAATAAATTACAAGTGTAATCAAGGGATGTGTTTGATCGTAAACTTGAAGACAAAAAAAAATGTAGGGAGATGGTCTATAAATGTCCCATGAAGGTCTTGATTTTTAAGCCTTAATAATTCATAAATATTAAATTAATTCTATTAATTTTATCTTACATACTGAATGTGTAAGTTAATATCTTTATAGGGCATAAGAGAATTGAATATTTTTGTTGGTGTGATGAGTTTAATGAAAACCAAACAAGAAATACATCGAGCCATGCAGACAAAAGAAACCTTCAAATTTTATTGAGAGAGCTCGAGGCGAAAGAATATGATTTATTGAAGAGAGGATTAGAGATTGTTAAGAAGGAATTACAAATGACAAAACAAGAACTTGAAATGGTTCAAAATTCTAAAGATTTATAGAGTCATTTAAGTAGTTTACAAATTACAATAAACGATGTTGATGTCAAGGTAACTATAAAGAAGTAAAAGACATTTGTAATTTAGAGGCTTGATTGTATGAAATGGCCATCGTCTCTTCTTTGTGATATTCCATTATACAATTTATTCATTTCAATTTGAGTAACGATTTCAACAGAGAGGTATCTAAAATTAATCGTCAAGGAAATTTCAAGCATTGCAATCTTGAGACTGACTTTGTGATAGTCTGTTATACAAATTAGTCTGTTCAATTTGAGTTATTGTATGTCATGTCTATAATTTCCAGCTGCTTACACACTAAACTCCCATGTTAAACTCTCTCTTGAGACTTGCAGGTTAAGTCATAGTCATTGGATTCCATCCATTGACTCCTATTAGGATACGAATCTGTTACAAGGATCCCCATCGAGCAAAAGCTTTGTGGGGCCACCACAACATCCATATGCCTTTCACTTTGTCCATCCATTGCCAAGCTCATTGTAGGAGGTGAGCTAAAATAATACTCAAATTCGAAACTAACACAGGTGAAACAGTTGGAATGAAAACACCCACCATTGAAACTTCCTAGCCTACAGTAATTTTTATATGACAACTAGCCTATGGTGTAGTCCATTTGAGCATTAGATCTACTTCATTTTTGTGCACATAACTTTAAATGAACTAAGAGAAGGGATGGACGGCATGGATAAAGAGATACATCACGATGGGCCCGCCCATAGAACTGCCCGTTCATGGTTAAAGACAGGCGGGGGTAGGACACAAGCCACATCCCTATGATTCCCACTAGTATGAATGGAAAACAAGCATATCTGCTTGATTCAAAACTTCTGTGGATCCAAGAAGTTTTCAACTCCATCAGATTGAAAAATCTTCTTCATATTGACAAGTTGATACCTGATCAACTCTATACCTAATATGTAGCAGTTGTAGTGGATTCATACTGCGGGTCTTGTCCGTGGATGCCCCATGCATGAAAGTCACGCCAAATGGACCATCCCATCTATACGACACCAAAATCGCATATTTGCGACGGACCAAATCCGTCGTAAAACCAAATAAACGACGAATTTCGTCCGTCGCTGTTTACTGGGTCGTTTTCTTTTCCCGACGGATAAGATGCATCGCAAAAATTAAAAAATCCATCACTGAAGTTCGGAAAAAATCATTAAAATATTAGCAACGGATAAAGTCCGTCGTTAATATGACGAGTGACGGATCTCAAATCCGTCGTCCATTGTTTTGTTCAGAAATTAGCGACGGATTTGGTCGGTCGCTAAAATATCTGCGAATTTTTAAAAAAAACAGATTTGTTTGTATTTTTTTTTTTAATCTTACACCTGATAGTCATTCAAAAAATAATTCACACGGAGATGAGATTGAGAAAATAAAAAAGTAACCGAGTCACAGTTCTCTCATTTGCAAAAGATAAGATTGAGAAAATAAAAATCTTTAAAAAAGGAAATCGGTTTCCTCAAATGTGAAGGTTTCCCTCATTTGCAAAAGGGGGAACTAAGGAAACCAAAAACATGCCAGCAACCTTGCTAGGTGATCTTGTCTGAAATCCACAAACAGAAGAACATCTTAAACATTATTCCACACCTTTTATATATTATTTTTCTAACAAAGTAAAAATCTTGCCACAAATTCATGGATAGGTCCAATGGTTTTAGCATACCAGTTCCGGGATAAACTTCTCTGCCGACTTTGCAGCTGCTAAAAAGCGAAAACACATCGTGCAATTAAGCAGATAGAAATCAAAGAGAATCTGATACAACTCAAGAGAGAAGCCTTACGTGACTAGAAGCTCTTGTTAAAACTGCCAATTTCATTGAAAAGCTGTTCAGAATGAGGCTTGCAGTACAGAACACCTTCCAGTGAAGAGTAATTGCTCAGCTGAAAAATAAAGCAGCAACATCAGATGGGAGCCACATTATACACCCACCCTTCCCACCTATTACTGTTAAGTATATTCTAGAATATCATATGGAAAAGGAACCAATACAATGTCTTTTATACCAAAAGCACAACTATATTTGCAAATTTGTAATTTTATGTTCATTCATTTTTTATGGGTAAAAAGCTATACTGAAGGAGCTAAGAAGCATTACAGATGCAAAAATCATTCCAACACACAAAGATGCTCTCTCGACTCTGGAATCCATTTCTTGTTCAAAAGCAACTTCTTTAAAATATTGAAATCATTTGTGGCCCTTGTATTTTGCCATATATAATGGCCATTGAAAATTGGGCTCAGACACTTCAATCAATATGTAACACCCAACACCTATGTCTGCACAATTTTCCCAAGTTGCATACATAGAACTGAGAAATATAAACATAGATTTAAACATAATTGGATATCGGCTTGTACTTTTCTAAGGAATAGCTTCCTAGCTTGTGGGTAGACATCCTGCATGCCAAGATAAAATCAACTGCTACTAGTGTGAAACATACTAAAATCTCTGGATAAGCAAACAACATCTGCTTTTAGACTACAAAAGGCAACGAAACAATCAACACATTTTATCTTCATTCTAAGAAGATGAATACAATGCTTAGTAAACAGCCATTTCGAACAAACTTTCTCATGAAAGAAAAGATCCAACCTGTGATAATCTTAAAGTTGAATAATAGACATCAATCAGCATTTTTTGATCCCAGTACTTTGACAGGCGCAAGACAGCTTTTGTTGAAGCAAGCCTTAGATGGGCCTTGTCTACAGTACTGCAAGATGAGAAAGTCCTCAGGTATAATTCTACTGTCAGCTACTTAAAACAAGAGAAAATTCCTATACAAATGATAAATGTAAAATGAAGGCAAGGATGCCTATCGCCAAGGGATGAAAAAGTTTGTCATGTTAGCAAGCATATAATACCTTGATTTTACATCCTTTGAAATGTCCCAACATAGAGAGGAAATTATACAAAAGACAACGAAGAAATAAAAAAGATTAAAGCATAAACAAAAGGATCTAGAGAGGAAGAGCTTACCCAGGTTTAGATGCAGATACACTCGCTGGAGCAAACAAGTAAAAACAATTAAGCATGCTTCTCAAATCCATCACAATCATCCCTCCTTCCAGAAAGCCTCACACATTCAACTCTCATTGGCTTTGTAGGCAGAGATGCTATTGACTAGAAAGCCTACAAATCATCCTGCAATTTGAAAGCATAGTGAATGATAAAAGGTGAGTGAAGATGTATGCGTACATGCAATGTGGAACCATGGGTTGCGGCCAATATCTTTCCATCAGGTGAAATATGGAAGAGATGCATTGAATCTATACTCCTAAAAGCAACTTGTCATGAAACATACTAATAATTTTTAAGATTTTTTCCCAAAAAAGGGCCATTATAGTGGCCATATTGTATCGACCAGCAAGCTAGCACAATATGTTGGCTGATACCATTACGAAATACCTTGGATCAAGGTCACTATAGAAACTTGTAGCCCCTGAATTGTGCATTTTTATATGAAACTTGGACATGGACATGTTGTTGAGTCAGAAACAAATCTATGCACAATACATTAAACTACATAAACAGTATATGCATAATACCACCAAGCCATAATCAAAGCTTTTCCTTGATACCCGCATTGTCTTGTGCCCATAAAAAATGTCTGATGTGTATCCAGTATGGTACTTATCTTTTCTTCTTCATTTTCTTTTTTAATGAACTATATCAAAGTTAAATTGTAAGATTCAACTTCGGATACAGTACTAATTTTAAAGAAATCCAAGAAAAAAAATATTACTCATTATTCCTCAAAAAAGATGAACTAATCCAGCCATATCAGCGGGAAAAGATTTCTCGGTAGTTCGCTAACATGAGATCTTTCACTAATTCTTAGAAGCATTTTAACCTTAGGCTCTTAGCTAATGTAACAAAGTAGAACTTTCAAGTCATTAGGTTTGAAGGTGGTTGGAAACAAACATCATTCTTTATTATATGAGTTTTAGAAAGGAAAAAAGAGTTGCATGATAATGACAATTTTACTATGAAACAAATAATTTATAAGGGCATTTAGAATTTCAAGAAATGGGTTTGTGCATGTCACCCCATTATTCCCATTTAAATAATAATATGGAAACTGCCAATTCAAGTATTAATTTCATGACTCTATAGCATAGAGATTTGTTTTACAATCTAGTCCTGTTTTCATAATGGATCTTGACTCTGGAAAAGGTGGAAGTTTTCTTTTCTATTCTATACAGTGCATGATGTGTTTACATACTGAGATTACCAACACAAAATTAATGAACTGATTAGTCACCTTTTCTGAAGCATATCAGCATCATGAAGCCATGTAATGCAGGAACTATCCTGGAGAAAATTGCAGTCATAATGAGTCTCTTCTGAATTTTCTATATTCGAGACAAATATTTGTACCTTTTTGCTTTGTGTTATTTTGAAGTATTGTCTAGGCTGTATTATACTGTGTTTACCAATGCTATTGATGGGAAATGCATCATGGTGACATTTTTTTTTGGTTGTACTATCGTGACATAGGAAAATAACATTTTTAACCTTTCATTCCAGGATAAAGAATTGCGGTACCGATTCATTTATAACCATTTTCCGAGTTTAAAAGAGTTAGCTGATTGCCAACAACTTTCATGAGGGTTATACTGCGTAACCTAATGAACATTTTTGTGTTTTTTTTAAAAAAAAAAAATTATTATTAATGTCATCTAAGATACTGCCAATTTTTGGTGACATTTTTTATTTTCTTCTACAACTTATTTTTCTTGGGTGCATTTGCATGCACTTCGAAATGGGTTAAAACTATGACTTTAGTAGCATGGAAACCATTTACTGCCATCAACATTTTGAGGGATGTGCTAAACACACTGTTTCCCTTAAACGTGGATGCATAGATGATACTCTCTACACTCTGTGGTACTCTCTGCACTCTGCGGTGGTCCAAGTGCAACAGTACACCGCAGATCATGCCAAATATTTATAATGCTCTTAAACAGAACACCCAAAGTAAACTTCAAAAAACCAGTAAATCACTTGATTTGCTCATATCCCTAGGCCCATAAGAAAATTATCTGGCATGATATCTCGATGTAGAAAAGACTTGGCATGAACAAACTCAACTCGGTTGATCTGGCATAAAAACAATAAGGATCGCAAGAAAACAACCAAACCAAACAAACTGCCATATAAATAATACACCATGAATGGAAAATAGACAGAACCTTACCATTTGATCGGCGAGCATAAGAACAGACTTCAAAGACAATTTCCTACTGCAGAAGTTGAAAAGGTCTTCCAAGCTCAGACCCAACACCATCACTAGAACATTATAGTCGCCTTCAACACCAAACCATCTAACATTTGGAATTCCAGCTGCCAAATTTTAAAAAAGAAAAGTTGCAAACAAAAAAAAAAGGAAATATGACTAGTAAAATACAAAATCACAATCAAAAGAAACAAGAAATTTCATTACTTCCTCCCTGTAGGATCCTCTACAACTTTGATTCATATAAGAATTGGGGATGCTTTGTCCTGACATTTTCCTAGAAAGAAACAAAGAAACACTGGTAAAAATAAGGAACACAAGCATCACTTTTGAGGCAATTCCTTATGTGCAAGGCAGGCTAGATTACACTCAAGCAGAAACATGCATGAAAGGACAAATATTAATAAAACGTGGATCATGAAAAGGAAAATGGAAAATGCACATACTTCAGGAGGTGTGAAAAGGCATAGATCGGCTTTCCACAAACTCAAATCACATTAAAAACAAATCCATGGCAGTTGCAAGGTGAAATCCCAATTGCAAGTATTACCATTTTAAACATCTCACAACTCTAAGCCTTCTCCAACAAGAACCCAAAATGCACAAAGGCCCATAGAATAAAAAGTATATCATGTCAGATATTCGCTAATCCCATGTATAGTGTACAGCCCATTGCTGGTACACCTGAATATGCACCAACATGGCACACATGCAAGACTCAAGCTGTCAATCAGGTGGCCCACAACTCCTAGAAGCCAAGGCCCAAGAATCAAAACAGTCCAGTCATCAGATGAGCCGCAACACATGAAATCAGTTCACAATTAAAAATGTGTTAACAAATGGTCTACATTATTATACTGTGTGCCCTACCTGATGACCAGGCTAGCGTGATTCTTGGGCTACGAAATCTCCAGACTATTCCATGACTCTGCCAATGGACAGCTAGGATTCAACATGCTTGTCATGTATTGAATATGCTTATGAAGGTTGGGCTATAGACATACACAAGAGTAGCAATGCTGTCACAAACTAAAGATGGTAAACTCCAAATCCAATATGTGTGTGATTATATTTTTAAGGAGGAACCGGAGCTGTTGGTGCATTTTTTTACCGAACTTATCCCAGAAAAACATAGCTCCGCTCAAATTTTGTAATCAATTAGATTGCCTTCAACATATATATATATATATAGACACACACACACACACACACACACACACACACACACACACACACACATAAATATGTATATCCCATCTGATGATATAGTCAGATGAACAGTTCTGAACATGGAAAGTTGAATACGGACCTAGTTGGACCGTGCACATGCCACAAGCTTGAAACAGCTATGCTATGTAAAGAGAACAATTGCTATGTAGAAGGGGATAATTACCTCATGCAACACGCTCAGCTATTGAAATCTCAGATCAATTGTACAGATAGATGCCAGGTTCCACGCATAGTGAACGGTGGAGGTTAGGGCATTGATAACGCTCCACCCAGTTTCACCATCAGCAGTCAAGAGATTGGTGTAATCTGCCATGAAAGTGTGGAAACTGAGATGATGAGCGGAGGTGGACATCTTTCATGGCTGATCGGTGGAAGCAAGCAGAGAACAGTAGCTATGGAAGATGCCGCATGCTGGATACTGCCATAAACCAGGTTATGGACCTCAATACGGCCCACCTGATGGATGGCTTTGCTTACTGATTAATTGTGAACAGCTCTTAGGCGATCTGGATGTTATGTATCTGATCATAGTCCGTAAGAAGGGGAAGCAGCTGATCTGCAGTAGGGTCTGTTGATCTGCTGCAGGAGCTGATGAGAATCTTGACTGGGACATGGAGATTTGCAGCAGTTCAAGAGAAAGCAGAGTAGTTGGATGTTGAGGAGATCAGCTGGGCGTGCATCAATGAGATATGGATTACAACTCGTAGAACTAGATCAGAATTTCCAGATCTAAAGCCTTCTTGTCACAGATCCGATCTTCCAGATCTATCATTCTCAGATCTGGAAATTAAAGGAGAAGAACGAAGGAAAAATGAGAGAGGGAGGATATATATATATATATATATATATATATATATTGAACTGTAGAATTTACTACACAGTGTCGATTCCTATCGACAGCATTCAATAAAGAACAGTGTCTATACCTGATGTTGGAGAAAGCTTCTTGATGTGCTGAACCAAAGAAAATAAGAAAATAAAAGAGGGAGAGAGAGAGAGAGAGAGAGAGAGAGAGAGAGAGAGAGAGAGGGAGCGGTAGATCGAGCGGAGATTGACAGGGGAGGGTTCGAGAGTGGAGAGGGAGAGAGAGATCGAGTGGAGAGGGAGAGGCAGAGGCGTAGAGAGAAAGAGAGAGAGAGGCAGAGGCGTAGAGAGAGAGAGAGGTAGAGGCTAGAGAGTGAGAGTGGGAGAGGCGCAGGGAGAGGAGTAGAGGTGGGCATTTTTGAACCGATCCGGTGGATCCGACCCGATCAGACCCGATACGACCCATTCCGAACAGAACCGACGGCCTGGATCGGGTAAGATCATTTAGATCCGACTAGTTTTCGGATCGAGATCGGATAGTGGTTAATCCGGACCGTTCCGATCCGAAAACCCGATCCGAATAGATCCGGACCGTTCCGATCCGGCCAGATCCGGAGTAAAAAACAATATTTTTACTTTTTCTTATGGTGTGGTCCACTTGAGCTTTGAATATTCGTCAATTTTGGGTTCAACAGCTAAAATAATCTGAGAAAACAAATGGACGGCATGGATACACCACATGCATTCATGGTGGGCCCCAGCAGAGTTCACTCAGATATGAGAATGGGTTACTTGCACGGCACGTCAACAGCGGGTAACAGCTGTTTACTTGCTTTACAAGTCAATAAGGTAGGTTGTGGGAGTATGTATTAAAGTGGCTTAACCAAGTTACTTGGGCCCCACCATGATGTATGTTATGTATCCAACCTTCCATCCATTTGGAGAGATCATTTCAGGGCAATATCCAAAGAATGAATGAAATCCAAAGCTCCAGCGGATCCCAATATAGAAAGTTTTCTGGACAGTGATGCCCACCATCAAAAACTTTTAAAGGCTACAAAAGTTTTAGATTAACGTGGTATTTGTGTTTTCCCTTATTTCTTTATTTTTCAACTTTTGAATAGGTTGGATTTCAAATAAACATTACGGTGGGCCTTAGAATAGTTTCAATGGTGGAAATCATTCTCCCCACTTTTTTCTGTGATGTGGTCTACTACAGATTTTTATCTACATCATTATTTGGCTCATGCCCTAAAATGATATCTCAAAATTGATCGACGGTGTGGATGTAACACATACAACATAGTGGGGCCCACAGAACTTGGTGACGTTACGTCAGTAGCCTTGAGAGTTGAGGCAGTAGCCTTGAGAGTTGAGGCTGCCTGCCCGATGGGACAACACATGCAGCATGCATTTATACAAATTTTTTATAGTCATGTGGGGTCCACCTTGATGTATATATGTTATCTAAGCCGTTCATCCATTTTGACATATCAATTTAGGCGTTGAACAAAAAATTATGATACATTGAAGATTAAAGTGGACCACACCATATGAAATGATCCGAATAGTGTCCAACCCGATCCGACTCAATTTCCTTCACCGAGTCAGACTCGGATCGGGTCAAATAAATCAAGTATCGGATCTGTCCGAGTCCAGTGACCTGGACTCGGTCTCGGATCGGATCGATTTCGGGTCCACCTGTTAAAATTTCGGATCTGATCGGGTTAGGCTAAATCCGGTCCGACCCGGACCGTTGCCCAGCTCTAGAGAGGAGAGATGGGGGGAGAGGGAGTGGTTAGGGCCGGCGCCCTAACCAGCCCTCGTTAATATCGGACGCGGATTAGCTACTGACAGTGACAGGTTTAGCGAGACTCGCTACTAAAGTGACGTCACCAAGTTACGTGGGCCTCCCCATGATGTATGTTTTGTATCCACACCGTTCATACATTTTTAGAGATCATTTTAGAGTATGGACCAAAGAATGATGCAGATCCCAAGCTGGAATGGACCCCACCACAAAAAATAGTGGGGAGAGTGATGCCAACCGTTGAAACCTTCCAAAGGTCCATTATGATGTTTTTTCGAGATCCAACCTGTTCATGTGTTAGAGAAGACATGGAAGAAGGGAAAACACAAATATCAGCTTGATCTAAAACTTTTGTGGACCTTAGAACTTTTTAATGGTGGGCGTCACTCTCTTCACTGTTTTCTGCAGTGGGGTCCACTCGAGATTTTGATCTCACTCATTCTTTGGATCATCCCTTAATATGATCTCTCCAAGTGGATGGATGGTTTGGATACAAAACATATATCATGGTTGGGCCCACCGAACTGAGTGATGTCACTTCAGTAGCAAGTCTCCTGTCTGTAGCTAATCGGCATCCGTTGATACCGCGGATGGGAATGGGCTGGGTGATGTCAGCAAGTTCTGTGGGTCTCATCACAAGGTATGTGTTATATCCAAACCATCCATCTATATGGTGAGCTTGTCGTAAGGCTTGAGATGAAAAATAAGATAATTCTAACTATCAAGTGGACCACACGATCCAAAGCAGTGGGAGATTGAACATCTACCATTGAAACCCTTTTGGGGGTCATAGAAGTTTTGAATCAATAACAAATTTGTTTTTCCTTCATCCAAGTCTTTGTGACCTTATGAACAAATTGGATGGAAAATAAACATTATGGTGGGCCCTACGGATTTTTTAATGGTGAAAATCATCACCTCTGCTGGTCTTTGTGGTGCGGTCCATTTAATCTTTAGATATGATTTATTTTTTGCATAATTCTCTAAAATGATCTCGAAAAAAGGATGAACGATGTGGGTTGATCGCAAATTTTCGATAAATCCAAAACTCAAGTGGACCATGCCACACAAAACAGTGTGGAATAATGATTTCCACCATTGATGCCTTCCTTGAGCCCACAACAATGTTTATTTGTCATCCAACCTATTCATAATATCAAAAAGATATGAATGAAATGAAAACACAAACATCGGCTTGATCCAAAACTTCCATGGCCTCCAAGAATTTTTCAATGGCAGAGGTTCAATCACATTATTTTTGTGGTGTGGTCCACTTGAGCTTTGGATATGCTTACTTTTTGTTCTTTAGACCTCAAATTATCTGTTAACATGGATGAACAGTGTGGATAAAATAAATAAATAATGGTTGACCCCACGGAGTTTACTCAGTATGCTAAGGGTAATTAGTAACTCACCTAAATGGAGTGGAGATGGTTTCCTTAAAACATTCATAATCATATATTGGGCTTGCCTAAATGTGATTCACATATCCAACCCACTCGTTATATATGTCTCACTTGGATGAGAGGTCAAACCAAGTTTCAGTTGCATCCAAAATTCATGTAGGGCCCTTCAAGTGCTTTTATATCTTTTGGGATGGCTTCACATAATTTTAGATGGTATGGCCCACCTGAGTTTCGTATACGGATGATTTTTGAGATATCTCATAACCTAAAGGGGACACATCAAATGCACGGTGTTGATGTTCAAAACACATCATGATGGCCCACAAAACTTACCAACATCAATTCTTAGGTTCTCGCGAGGTCAATATATTGGGTCACAATTTTGACTAGAATATTTGACCAATTTTATATGTTTGGTCCATTCACTTTATTGTACTAATTAATACCCTTAATTTGGCTAGTTAGTTGCCCCGATCAGGCTAAAATTTTTTTTAAAAAATTTCACAGATAAATTTCAATTTCCATTTAAAAATAACATTTTTTTTTCAAAATGCATATTTTTTACGCTTAATTTTTCTTTGAAAACTTTTAACAAAATATCATTTTTATTATAAAATATTTCAAAAAAAAAAAATTAATACAAATTTTGAATTTTCTTTTTTTCAAAATCTCAAAAAATTTCTCAAAACTTAATTTTTTTCTCAAAAATTCCAAAATGCCGATTTTTTTTTCCCTTCAAAAGCATCATTTTGTTTTCAACTTTTCAATTTTCTTTTTTAAAATGATATATATTTTTTTCAAAATCTCAGTGTTTTTATAAATAACTTTTTCTTTTAATTTCAAAATTTTTACATTTTCAATTATTTTTCTAAATCACAAATTTTTTCAACTTCTTTATTTTTCGTTTCAAAATGTTTGTTTTTTGTTGAAGTATCGATTCTTTAATATCGTTTTATTTTAAAATTTTCAATTCTTTCCGACTTCTCCATTTTTTTTAAAGCATTTTTTTTTGAACTTATCAATTTTTATCGAACTTCTCAAGTTTATTTTATTTTTCAAAATACAAACTCTCATTTTCTTTTTCAAAATATTTTCATTTTTCAACGTTTCAAAATTTTCACTTTTTTTTTAAAAAAATTTAATTTTCTTTTTCAAGATATTATTTTTTTTCTCGAAATCAAATTCTTTTTTTCAAAATTATCAACTTTATTCAATATTCTTTTTTTCCCCACAAAATAGATTTTTATTAAATCACGATTTTTATTTTTTCAAAATCTCATTTTTTCTCAAACATTGTTAAATTTTTTTAACTTCTCAATATTCTTTTTCATGTCATATTACAAATCATTTAAATATTAGTTTTAAATTTAAAAAAATAATAATTTGGACAGTATGGATATAAAAACATATATATATATATATATATATATATATATATATATATATATATATATATATATATATATATATATATATATATATGCATTCAATCAATTGTTAAAAAATAATATTGATACAAATATGTACAATTAAACCACTGAAATTCTATTAAAAAACAATTCTTAGGCTAGAAAAAAACATAATTTTCCACCATATTCTTTTTTAAAAAATGAAAAAAATAAATGTTTAAGCCAAAAGTCCTTGTACAAATGACCATGATCCATCGCAAACTAAAAAACGCTGTGAATTGCTATTTTGGGCGGGAATTTGCAACTAATTCCGTTATGTCGCAAAATGAAACTTTGCGACGGATTTAGTCCGTCTCTATTTTCCGATGGACCAAAATCTGTCCTAAATCAGATTTTAGCGACGGATTCTGGTCCGTCGTAAAATTCCATGGTGTTTGGACTGAGATTGGATTGGCAACGGACTTTTTTCGTTAGCGACGGGTTAAATCCGTCGTTAAATCAAGTGATTTTTGCGACGGACGAAGTCCGTCAAAAATCAAGCTAAATCAATTTTTCATATTGGACGTTGATCGTCCATAAGCAGGACATGCACTAGATGAGCACTCCAAACCCACCTCCTGACATTTTAACTAGTGGGAAAAGAATGCCCATTTCCCAATCTAGTGTGTCAAATGAAAAAACTAGCCTATTTATAATACCCAAGTAACCATTAGTTTAGATTGGATCACATGATCTTACTTGGTAAACAGACCCAATAGCTCAAAATCAAAATATTACCAGATAAGAATACCAGCATTCATCAAATCAAGAAATTACAAGATTCTCTTGTATCATGACACCTTTTAGATGGCCCAACCCATCAATCAGATGGGCTCCACCACAAGCACATCCACCCATTTTTCAATGGTGAGCCATGGGTCCTACTAGTAAACTAACAACCTGAGAAAGGGATAAAAGTTCCAAAACTCAAGCTAAAAAATATTAACCTAAAAATAACCTCATTCTCTATTTATAATTTGAAGTATAATCCAGTCTTTTAACTTTATATATGTGTGTGTGTGTGTGTGTGTGTGTGTGTGTGTGTGTGTGTGCACAACCAACTCAAGAAATCTCTCTCTAAACTCTCTACACTACCAAAAAAATAATAATAATTAAGTTAATTGAACATTGCTCCTTCATCAATTCCTTCTATATTACACATCATAGATATGAATACATACATCCTCTCCACTTTCTCTTTCCTACACATCACAAAGACACGTGCACATATTAAAAGAAACTCTCACAATATTGTTCAGGTGGTGTGCTCCCATCTTTCTTAATTAAAATAAGAAGTAATGGGTGGCAAATGCCATTTTGCTTTGATTTGCATAACAATTGACCCTACTTGTACAAACTGATGATCAAATGAGAACTTAGAAAAATTATCAATGATGTACAGTTTATTTTTATTTTCACATACATTCCTTTGCAGACATACTCCAGTTAGATACTTTCCTACATGCAAAACTGAGATCCAGTTAGATAACTGTCATTGGTGAATGACTTGTTTAAAGAACAGACTTGCACCAGCGGAAAAAAACAAGAGCAGACTTGTAGCAGGGAAAGGAAAAACAAAGAAAGGAGAAATGAAATAGAGGGATCTTTGATTAAGCAATGAGTTTGAAGCATTCATCATTCACCTGAATGATGCAAGGAAACACACTTATCATTAACATCTTCAAGCAACTTGTTCGTTACAACTTGGAGAACAAAAGATGTCTTCAAATGTGTGGATTTTTTGAGCAGTTTATATGTGAAGATATTAACATGAAATGATTCTACATAAATAGAATTAATGAATGTTCTTTATACCTTGTTATTCATGCTCTAGAATAGGACACCTTGCTCTTGTTTCACATATTCTCCTTTTTACTTGATCATTTTTCTTCTGTCTTCTCGTCTGTTTTTTCCTACTTTGCACATACAATTTTTTTCCAAATCACCTTCTGCTTTTTCTTAGGGATGACTTCACTATTCACCTGACCATCATTCAAATACTTATAAGAGCAACTCTAAACAGTAAACTCTGCATATATTGCATAATCATTGTAGAATTTGTAGGCTTTTTTCAATGAAAAAAATATTATTTTTCCTACAATAGGCTTTCGGGATTCTTCAACTTCTGAAATCCATTCACTTGTGGTAGTAGTATTTTCTCCATTCACACTAGAATTCTCTCCTTCTGCACACAAATTATAATGATTTGTATCACCTAACAATAATAACCGAATCAACAATTAAGCATATATAAATCATTCATAAATCCATATGAAAAAAGAAACAAGAAACAAATGCCTTATTGTATAATTTATCTAAAAAAATAAATGATTTTTTTTTTTTTAAACCTTGGGCTACTAAAATGTGAGAGGTCATCACCATCCACATGAGTATAGATTTGCCCCTTATATCATCCACATAATATTTGCATTTCAGCCCTCAAAGTACATAAATAATTATCTTGGGCTACAGAACTTCATAGTACATTTATAATTTTTACTTCAACCCTTAAATCCTCTCTTTGATTGCAATGGAAGCATGTAACAATTACAAGAGTAAATAATAGTTATGTAGTTATAGTCATTTACCATTGCCATTGAAAAATGAAACAAGCACTCAGTTGGAAATGTAATCCATAGCACATGCAGTAATTTCCATTCTAGCCTCAAAATCATCTCTTCATATGAAATGGAACTCTCTCATTATTTTACAATCAAAGGAAATGAGGTCACCACACAATCACAGCTCTCAAGTATAATAATTACCATTATAGCTCTTAAGTACTTTCTTCAATAACAATGGAACAATCTCATCATTTTACAGTAAAAATCCCTAAAATTTTCAAACTACATGAACCTACAATCCACAAAATCATAGCCCTCAAATTTACTACACCAGAAGCCCTAAAATTCATATACTCCATTGTCCTAAAATCCACAAAAAAAAAATTCTTAAAACCCTCAAAATCAAAACCATAAAAACCTTATATTTGTGGCCCTAAAACCTCCAAAATTGTAACCATAAAAACCCTAAATCTGTGGCCCTAAAACTCCCAAAATTGGAAGCTCTAACTCTCCAATCTCTGCACTTGAGAGAATGAGAGATAGAGAGAGAATGGGAGAGAGGTACCTGATGGTGCGTGAGAAATATTGATGGCCGCGTCACCTTCCGATGGGATGACATCCATGATGGCGCAACGAAAGGGAGGGAGCAGAGAGATTCTTCAATGGAGTGTGACGGTTTGGGAGAGGGAATAGGCGGGGGTTGGAGCTTTGAGAGAGAGAGAGAGAGAGAGAGAGAGAGAGAGAGAGAGAGAGAGAGAGAGATCATTTTTCTATATGTGTGCATATGTATTATTAGTTGATTACTTCGTATATCACCATTTCAAATATAAATATATTAGTAAAATATAATGTTTAAAACCTAAACCTTAAATCCTAAATACTAATCCCTAATCCTATACTCTGAGTTTTATCCTAAACCCTCCCTAAATCTCAAACTTTAAATCCTAAACCCTAAACCCTAAACCTAAAATCCTAAATTTTAAACCTACCCTTAAACTTAAACCCTAAACCTTAAATCCTAATCCTTAATCTCTAATCCTAAACTCTTAAGCCTTACCTTAAATCTTCTTTAAATTCAAACCATAAATCCAAAACACTAAACTTTAAGCCCATAACTCCAAACCATACACACTAAACCCTAAACCTCAAACACTATACCTAAACCCTCTATCCTTTAATCCTAAACTGTAACTCTATATCCTTTAACCTTAAACCTTAAACACTATACCACAAAAATTACTTTTTCTACTTACGAAAGTAGATAAGTAACTTATTTGAGATAAGTAAGTTTTGGTGATTGGACAATCCCAATCATCTGGTAGGCCATCGTGCCAACAGGTACTGCCTAAATTCATGGTGATTGGACAATCCCAATCATCTGACTTTTGCGATTTTTTTCCCAACAAAATTGGACCATTGCTCATTTTCACTCAAGTTTTTGTTAATCATTCATTTGGAATCAGATGATCAAATTCTTACTATAGTCCAATCAAGCATACTATAGTACCATAGGACAAAAATCACAAAAATCAGCCAATCAGATGATTGGGATTGTCTAGTCACAATCATCATTATCACATATTATGCAAGTGTCATGTGCCAATGGACAAGTTCAATGGAGTGCATCCCTTCATCCAGTGGAGTGCACTTGATAAATGGTTTTGGTGGCACATACACCACGGTGGGCCCCACACATAGTCACAAAGTTTGTATAGCATTCGCACATTGCACTAGCCCACATAGCTAGACTTTGTTCGTTCCCCTAGTCATTTTGGGGGAGACTCTAAAAATCCAACCGCTGAAATAATTAGTGTGGGCCCATGTGAAATAAGTGTATCTTGTTGGAAAGAAAGAATGAATGAAAGGAGTGCCTTTGCGCACTATTCATTTTATAATACATAGGTCATTTCATCAAATCAGATTAACTTAATGTTTGTGGGTTTAGATGTATCATAAACCAGAAGTTACACTTAATTTATCATCTAACCATAAGATTGTGAACATTCATTGGATGGTTTAAAATAAAAATATCCAATTGTCCTATTTTAACTGTCTATATCCACAAATATGAGGTAAGGATTGCTCGACTAAAAATCCACAGAAGTCACATTGATGTACTTGTTTTATACCCACGCCATAAAATTATCAATACACCACGCTTGCCATATGTGCTCAAGGAATTTTACAGCAAAATAAAATTAATCTACAATATAAAAAATTAATCTGCAAGATTATATGTGTGATATTCAACTCATCTAACATGATTAACAATCAACAATGTAAAAAATTTAAATAAAAAAGGTAAATATATGCTTAGATTTAATCCAAAAAAAAAAAAGATTGGCCAGTACTTTTTGTACCACTAATCCATAGTACAAAAGAGCTAACAAACTAGGATTAGGGCTTATTGAGAGAGAGAGAGAGAGAGAGAGAGAGAGAGAGAGAGAGAGATGGGGTTTGGGCAGGTATTTTTGGGGGGTTGCACCATAAAGTAAATGGGGCTTCAAATCCAAGGTGAAAGCTTGGATTACATCTAAAATTCTTTCAAGAGTTGTGTGTGTAACATATGTTTCAATAGGCTATTAATCTATTGGGCATATGTCCCACCGATGATATACCAAAACAATTAGATTATCAATTATATCACTATAATTACTTTAATACAATGATCTGTGTTGTCCAAATATTGTCCACATAAATCAATGGTTAAAAATCCTTGGTTAGACACTGGAATGTGATCTTGTGCTTGTGGGCTATTCGAGACTTCAAATTTCATTATTTTCGAACAAAGTATATATTTCA